>NW_027514713.1:14242500-14517500 GCF_048772815.1 Callospermophilus lateralis | reverse complement strand
GTGTCAGTGAGTCATAGAGTACAGATAGAAATCTAGTTCTCCTCTGTTATTTGTGTTTTCTCTGAGGCAATCTGCAGTAACAGGCCCAACAATCTAAGAAATTCAGTTTGTTTGAATAGACATAAGACATTCTTATTAAAACCCATTAGTCAAGATAATATGATGGTTTAACATTATGTCCTCTTTGCAAGTGTTAGATGTTGATGATTTAAAATATTGTTTAGCATTCATCACAGATTTTCTAAACACAGAAATTTGGGTGGGTAAAGTAGGAGGAGAAGCTCTGCTAATGATCAGATAAAATAACAAATTGATTCATTCAAATATTGACAGATGTTGCTGAAGGGTGAAAGAAGCTCAAAAAGCTCAGTGAGAAGTAAGCTTATATTCTCATTTCAATTGATACATATATATAAATGTATTAATACAACCTGCCATTTGTTTTGCCTGCTTTATTTCCCCTTGTATTTCTTTACTTCAGAAGAAAAGATTAAAGAAGAAAATGCATAAAAGTACACAGGAACAGATAAGAGAAGCAAAATCCTTACACAACATGCATATGGAAAAGTAAGTAAAAAGGGTCTTCTTTCCTGTACCTTATACCTAGGAATAATTTTATTGTGTTTCAGAGTAACAGATTTATAACTAGACAGGGCCCTTCTGTGGATTTCTCCACTGATTACCTTTCCAAATGATCATTAAATTCAATAGAGCTCAATCAGGGGGTACTTCAATAATAGTTTAGGCAGTGCCTTCTAGATAAAAAAGATAAGAGCTTAGGAGATAGTTAAATCACCACTATGTGAACTGACCAAGATCCTTAATTCAGATCACGTGGTGAAAACAAAGCTTGTGTCATGGAGATACCTGACCTTTGTACAACAGCTGGCAAATAGTTTCCTCCTAAGAGTATAAAAATGTTGGGAGTTCATTTTGAAGTGTGAGGTTCCAGATTAGTTGGTATAATGATCTGTTGTTTCAAGAAGATAAAGATGGTCTGCTTCTGCACCCTGGATGTGGTGCATCAAGAGTTATGTGGGCTCATGATTCTTTACACTCTTTACAAAATGTGTGAGCATTTTGTAAGCTTGTTGAAAACTTATGGAAGTAAATACCATGCCTTACTGTACCTTTTGACCACTAGCACCCTGCAGAGTTGCTACAGTTATAAGCACTACATTATCAGTGTTTCTTCACAAACCACTATCTGTATAAAAAGGGTTACTCTGAAAATAGAATAATTTGTTGAAACAGGAGCCTGTAGACATGATGTAACAGGCAGTTTTTTAAAAAAAAAATTTAGAGTCATCATCAGTGATAGAGAAGACTTGCAGACTCCAGGTGTTACCAGACCCAAGTCCAGGCACCTCATCACTGGAAAACCAGTAGTCAAAAGATGTGAATTAATGGGAAAGAAATCAGGTTTACTGAAGGTCCAGCACACTGGGGGATTGTGGGGCTGTCATCTTCATAGTGCCCTCTTGGGGATCTCAGGGTCACAAAGTGTTTTTATAAGGACAGAAAGATGGGATTATGAGGTACTGGGAGGGAAGGTTTCTCTTAGCAGGATTTTTGTCATCCAGGGTGTGTCTCCTTTTCTTCATTTTTGAATTGACCATCACAATGGAGCTTGACTTTCTGGGGCTAGTACCTGTACTTTCTTTAAATAGATAAATTTATTTCTGCATGTAAAAAGTCCACAGAAATTTACTTGCTTTGTGTTGATATATAACTAAAGACTAAGAAGAGGCATGACACATTTGATTTTATCTGAGGATCACCAGATGTTCTGGGTTTTTTAAAGGTGGTTATTTAATTAGAGTGCCATGTGAGGGAGAGATAAGCCTAATAGCCCACTTTATTTCATGAGTGATCCCACTCAGAGTGCAGGCGGTCATTGTTTGTGGTAATGGTAAGATCATCGATGTCTGCCCTTCCCTTCTCAGGTTGACTGCTCAGCTAGAACCCTCCATCAAATACTCACTCTCCCTTCTCCTTCCTCCCTTTCTTCTTCTGGGAGAGAGATGCTAGTCTACATAGTAGAAAAACAAAACAGAAAAATTATAATAAAGATTGTCCTGAGTTTATGAAATGTATCATTTTGTTATCTTCCATTTGCAAATCACAGAAAATCCAATTAAAACAGGTTTAGACAAACAATAAGAAATAATATTTTGTATAGCTGAAGTATTTGGGGGAAGAGTGGACTGCAGATCCAGTAGCATCTAGGGACTCATCAGGGTACAATTTCTCTTCACTTTCATTTTTGCCTTCTGCCATGTGTGTCCCATGGTCAGACAGGCTCTTCCCTCATGGAAGCAGCTCCAGCCTCCCGTCCCTTCTGGGTTTAGAGCCAGAAGAACAGAACTTTCCTCAGGAAGTTATCCAGGCCTAGATGTGTTCTAATCTTATCCTGAATGGAAGTGGAGGGGGCCTGGGTCTTCTGGACTCAGTCCTTCTTAGGCACTTATCTGCAGAAATGTCAGTGCACACAGTGACAAGGTGACCAGCAAGTCCACTGCAGTACTCATGGACCCGGGGAGGCTGTCACTGCCAGCCTGGGAAGCAGCAGGTGAGAGGAGGAGATGCTGTGTTCAACTGATGGCAGGCTTTTCATATGTCTCTAGGAAACCGTTTAGGGCTTTAGACTGATAGCACTGGGGAGAACAGAAACTTAATAAAGACTCTTTTACAGACCTTCAGGTGGACGAGCAGACCCAGCACAAAACCTACTCCTCCTGTAAACTTCACCTTCCATTAGATTTGTGCATGGCAGTGCCACTCTTCAAGGCCACTGAGCTGATTTTCTGTGGGCTCTGAGGTCACATGGCCATTCCCCTAAAAACTCCTCTGGTTGGAATTGTGTGGCTGACTCACTACCTTCCTCCTCTTCAATACCCATGATGCATTATGTACAGAGGATTTGCAAATGTGAAAATATGTGCAGACACCATGAAGAGCAGTGTGAATGTTCTTTGAAAGAATAAAAATAGAACAACCATATGGCCCAGAAAGACCACTTTTGTGTACATTTAAAAGAAATGAAATCAGCATGTGGAAAAGATGTCTGTACTCATGGGTTTGCTGCAACACCCTTCACAATAGGAAGGGACAGAATCCATCTTAATTTCCTGTGGGTGAATGGATGGATGGATAAGCAAATTGGCAGGTGGCCTGTGAAATATTTTTCAACCCAAAAAGGAAGGAGATGCCAGGACTTTCAGTAACTTGAGTGACCCTAGAGGACACTGTGCTGAATTACATAAGCCAGGCACAGAGAAATCTGGCACAACCTCACTTACATGGGCAATCTAAAAATGTAATCTTACAGAGGTTGAGAATAAAATGTGGTCAACAGGGGTGAGGGTAAAAAATAGGTGTTGGTCAAAGCTATATGGGCACATGTATGCCAGGTGAGTGAGACCTAGAGATCTGCACCCTAAGTGCATGTAGTTAAGAATGTGGTCTTTTGCCCTTAAAACCTGTTCAGAGGACAGCTCTCTGGTTAAGTATTTTTGCAATACAAAGCAAAGCACACAGGGGAGCATGAGGAACACCCTGTGGCCCCAGGGTGTTCCAGGTGTGTGTAGTGGCCAGCCCACTGAGGTGCCATCAGATAGAAGGAATTATTTGTTTTTATTGTGCCTCCTACTAAGGCAGGGGTCATGGAGTGGCAGTGAAGGTGGCTTCTCCAGGGGCCAGGAGGCATCTTTTCCACCTGAGCTCCTAAGTAGACTCAGCTGCTCAGGCTGAACCCTTTCCACCTGCCCGCACCCTCCTCACTGCCTGCATCTGTGGGAGATGGGCTGCATGTGCACATAGATCTTTGACCAAGGGGCAAGGACTGGGAATGTAGCCCTGCCCTGCTCTTCAGTCCACAATGGAATTTGAAAAAGGGTCCCAGAACTGGCTGCTGCCCTCTTTTTCTGCTCTGCTTTTCTGCTCTGTTCTACTTGTTTTTATCATAAGTAGATTAGTAACAAATCCCCTGTTTTTTTTTTTTTTTTTTTTTTTTTTTTTTTTTTTTTTTTGTGTGTGTGTGTGTGTGTATGACAGGATTGCTTTAGGCGTGAGCCTAAGCAACTCCATTTTAAAAAACCTGCAGTTTCACCAGGCACACCCACAGATCCCTCCAGTATGGCCTCAAAGAATTTCTTTCCCTTACCCTGATAAAAAGAGTGAAGCCCTTATCAGGCTGTCCTCACCTGACAAAAGGGAAAGGTGAGAAGATCAGGGTGGAGACCCAAAGACCAGATGTTTCTGACCCCAGGGCGAATGATGTCACTGAGTAATCTGGTTTTAGCTGATAAAGATTGAAAGGGAGGTAAAAAAACAAACAAACCCAAATTTAGTATAAGTGATAAAGCAAATGAACCAGGATTTAGCCAGCCAAAAAATGAAATCCCAGTGTCAATGGAGACCATCTGGATGTCTGGACTTTCCCCCTGTCTGGAGGTAACAAGGCTCTTTTTCCTTCCCAGTGAGTTGCCACCAGACATAGCTAGTGGGGCTGGAGCAATATATCCATGCTCAGAAATGACAACACCATCCCACAGCACAGCACCACTGGGGACTTGTGAAGCTATAATGAGGCACCTCTGACCCTCAGTTGAGGGTGTTTCTAGTGGAAGTGCAGTTGGCAGTTTGAACTCCACCCAAATCTATCAGTAATGAGCTTGCATTGAGAAAGCTGGACTTGCTCCTCCATTGGGTGAAAATGGAATGTGCCTCTCACCTCCCAAAGGAGTGGTACCAATGTGACCAATGTAAATAGAGGAAGTTGGTGCCTGCATCTTCATGATGGAGTGTTAACCCTCTGTTTTCTTCTAGAAGTTGCAAGGTTTCTATTCTAATTCCCAAGTTTTTGGTTCATTTAGACTTGACTTTTGTGCAGGGTGAGAGACAGGGGTCTAGTTTCATTCTTCTACATATGTACATCCAGTTTTCCCAGCACCATTTATTCATGTGGACACAGAGGAATGGGCATGAGGGCTCACTGAAAGTGGAGTCCTCAGGGAATGAGGCCCAGAGACAGCCCAGCCTCTGGAAGCACAGGCTGTACCTATAGCTTCAGGGGGACACTGCACAGTGAGCCGGGAAGGATGGAGAGAGCAAACCTGTCACTGAGGGGCTTTCATGGCTTCTTATCCTGAAGAGCAAATCATGTATGAATTTTGCAGAAAACCCTTATGTGTTTGGTCAACATTATGATGTGCTGAGGCATCACCAAGAATTAATGGGCATGTGAGAACAGAAAAGAATGGAGTCAGACTCCCTACATCACTTCACACACACACACACACACACACACACACACACACACACACACAAACACCCTCAAAATATATCACAGAACTCAATACAAAATTAAAATTACAGACTCCTAAAAAAATAGGAATACGTTATTTTGGCCTTACATTTAGAAGTGATTACTAATTTAAGGCACTAGCTATGCAACAAAAGAAGTAATAAGTAACAACCAACAATAACAAAAAAGAAAAAAAAAAGAAGTAATAAGTAAATTAAACTTTATTGAAAATTATAGCTTTTGAGCATCAAAGAATTCACTAAGAAAATGAATTGACAACTCACAAAATGGAAGAAAACATTTGCAAATCATAGATTATAACTCAGAAATGATTGTTACCCCAAATATAGAAAGAACTGTTACAACTAAACAACAAAGAAAATCCAATAAAAAAGTATCCAAAGACTTGAATATGTACTTCCCTAAAGATCATTATGTTTGATAAGTAGTCATCATTTATCATTTATCATTAAGGAATTGCAAATCAAAGTCATAACAAGAGAACACTTTATGTGTAGAAGGATGGCTGCAATCAATGACATGGACAATAGCATATGTTCTCAGGGACAAGGATACACTGTGACCTGGTGAAGAAATGTAAAAGATGTGCCTGTTTTCTAGCACAGTCTGGAAACTCCTTCCATGGTAAACACAGACTTACTAAATGACCCAGCAATACCACTCCTGGTTGTACATCCAAGAGAAACAAAGCTATATGAGTGTTCACAGCAGCATTATTCAAATAGTCAAAAAGTACAAGTGACTAAGTCAACAAACAAAATAGTTTAATAAATAAGGCATATCCATCTAATGGAATGTTGTTCTGCAATAGAAAGGAATGGAGTACTGATGACATGCTATGACATGAATGAACCTTGAAAATATTATGTCAACTCAAAGAAGCCAGTCACAAAAAGACAGGGTCTCACTAAGTTGCTTAAGCCACTGATTTTATCCTTTATGAAGGAAGGGTCACTTGGCACTGTGTCTCCCATGCAGACAGCCACACACCTCTCCAGGCACAGTTAGAAACATGCTTACTGAAAAGTTCCTGGGAGAAGACAGATTTCACAGCATGCTTTGCATGGTCCTCTCCCAAGTTACTTGATGCCACAATCCCTTTCAACACCTGTTTCTCTACTAGGTCCTCCAGACAGAAGGCAGCATCTTCTGGAATATTCCTTGTCATGCTATGCCATTACCCTGCCCAGACTTTTCCATTCCTGCCTTCCTCTGGACCTCACCAGAGAGCCACTTTCAAGGTTGCTCAGGGCAGAGCACACTACTCTCGAGGAGTATGCCCTGCAGCCTCAGAAGATGCTATCCTTAGAGGCATGGGATAATGAAAGAAAGGGGACTCAGGAAAAAGTGCATCATGTAATTTATATCAGAGAATTTTGTTATGGTTACATAAAATATATTCATATTTTGAATAGAGGTTTACATGTTCCAAAGGAATTGTCATTTCTTATTTCCAGAACCTGTCAATTTAAAACTCTAACAATAGGAGGCCACGTTTTTTATATTTTTGACCTTCATAAAGTTGTATGTTAAAAAAAAAGTTGCATGTTGTCCTCTGACCCAATATTAATATAGTTAATGCCATAATGACTCATTCAACCAAAATTTCAGGCAAGGATTTATGAGCAGCATGCCATCACCAACCAAGCCCTCCCAAATGAATCCTCAAATGGACACCTCACCAGGCTGGATATCCTGGGTTGTGGAACCATCTAAAACACCTATTGAAATTAGGCCACCTGCCATCCTTACTGAGAACCCACCTGTACGTTTTCCTTTAGACCCACAGCTCCCTCACTGGTACACCTGAGTTGTTTATTTTCCATTTTAAATGTTTGATTGTGGTTAAAATATACATATCATAAAATTTTCTATGTTAACCATTTTTTAAAATAGTTTTTTTTTAGTTGTAGACAGACATGATACCTTTTTTTTTTATATATGGTGCTGAGGCTTGAACCCAAGACCTCACATGTTCTAATGAGTGTTCTATCACTGAGTTACAAACCCAGCCCTCATTTTTTTTAACATACAATCCTTTTACTCAATATGAATACTCTCTAATCCATAGAATATTTGAGGAATATTGATATCACTGAGTGTATAAATTTAATTCATTTCAACAAAATTCTACCATACCCATTTCCTCTAGTGGAGAAGAGTAGATGCTCGCCAAGTGCAAGAAAATATTTCAGGCCTTTGGTAAAACCACTATAGAATCAAAGAATCCCTGTAATGAATACAACATTAGAAAATAATTCAGATCTAATTGTTATTGGTTATATATTTTTGGCTTGTATTTGTTTAATATTGGAGATATTCTCATTTTCTTTTAGATTATTGTTAGTGGTTATTAAAATATAATCATGAGCTGGGGTTGTGGTTCAGTGGCAGAACTCCTGCCTAGCATGTGTGATTTGATTGGGTTTGACTGGGTTTGATTCTCTGTACTACATATAAATAAGTGAATAAAGTAAAGATCTATCAACGACTAAAAAAAGTTTACAAATAAAACACTTAATCATGTACCTATTAGTTTCATTTCCTTTTACTATATTTTTCCACATAAGTCATATAAAAAAGACTATTTCTTTAATTATTACAGCTCAAATATCAAGAAGAGGATTCTTCTTAGTCATGGGAATTTGGATTTTTATAATAACAGCCCAATTATTTAGGTAAAGTACATATAAGTATGTACTGTATGTATTTTTGTGATGCTCCATGAGTGTTTCCTGGAGGAGGTGGAAGAAGAAAAGGTCCTCTTCTCATGAACCGACTCCTTGGATCCACAGAAAACAATGCACCTCTGATTGGAGGGTAAGATAAGAAAGAAAAGCCAGAGCTAGTTGCTTGGTTTTCAGCAGGGAGAGATGAATCAGGTACATTGGAATCACCTAGATAAACTTTGGTATCATTTCTACTAGATTCAATTTCTGAATATGTAGGTCCATCCATTTTATCCAAAGACAGCATAGTGGAACTTCTGAGTTCCGCTGATCCAGATGGTCTACCATATTTAGAATAACATCCATCTTGCCTTTGTAGAGGAAGATGTGGATCAGAATATGGTTGGCCTGGTGAAGGGATCATTATCCTATGGGCCTGTTCCCATGGATGTTCCAGGGACCGTATGTCAGAAGGTGCTCTCTGATGACAAGTTGACTTATCACAATTTGATTCTCTTCTTTCATTGCTAGTTGGATGGTTCAGAGGATTCTCTGGGCCCCTTGAGCCTCTTTCTCCTCCTACTGACACCAAAGTTGAGGGTATGAGTGTACCCTTTTTTTCCAAATGAGAAGGTCTTATTTCATATGAAGGTTGACCCAATGGTGAGGGACCATTTGGAGAATTCTTTTTGCCAAAGGTGTATTTGAAGCATCAAACATAGAAGGATCTTTTCTACAAGCTTAAATTATAACTCTATTTCAGTTAATTTTTGTATATTGTGAGGATTTTTTTCCTTAAATTATTGAGGTATCTTTCAGCACTCCTAGCTGCCAACTCATTACCATGAGCTTTTTTCTCATAGTAAATAATGTGCCCCTGATAAAAACAAATGGTTCTCTCCAATTCTTCTTCAAGATCTTTTGATCGCTTTCTATTGGTCTCCAACAGTTTAGTTGTATGGCTGATCTTTTCTTCCTCTTTGAAAAGTTTCTCTTATTGCTCTATCTGGTAATTTTTCTCTCCTATTTTCTTTGGAGTTTCATTACATTTTTTTGATATAATTCCATCATGACTTTAAGTTTCTGCTGCAGATTCTGATTCTCACTTTCAAACTGTGTATTTTCTGTTTGTCAAGATGCTTGTTCTGTCTTAAGATTTTTAATATGTTCTATCAGGTCTTCCTTTGTTTCAATTACTTCAGATAATAAAGTAAAAATTTGATTTCTTTCTCTTTTAAGGTTTTAAAAGAGGCCTTGACCTTCACATCATTAACCAGTGTCTTCCAAGACCCTTTTGACTGATGTTTTAAGTGAGCACTAATTTCTGATTAAATCTTCAATTCCAAGTAACCATCATCAATTAGGATTTTTTCAAGCATGGGAGCCCAATCTTTTATCTGCAGTAAGTGTTCAGAGAATTAATGTGATTTTATTTGTCTCCTAGAATTTGTTCTGCAAGTACTTTAGAGTGTTCAAATATAATTTTCTGTTTAGTAAGACCATTCACTTTTTCTTTCCATACTTCAACTTCTTGTAAAAGCTGTTTATGACTTTCCTGAAGTCATTCAAAGCCTCTTTTATTGCTAAAGTAATTCTTTGTTTATTCATTTGAAACATTCTCAAGGTTGTTTTAGCTTCAGGTATTTGTGATTTAAAGAATTTTGATTCATCTTCTAGGGACTTAATCCTTTTTGATATATCCACCATCAATTTATCCTGTTGAAAATATTTAATTTTTGTCTTCTTTTAGCTCATTTTCTAGAAAGAGTATTTCATCCTCAAGTTTAGATATGGACCTCTCCAGGATTTCATATATTGCCTCCAAGTTTTCTGTTTTTACTGACTCCTTCACCAAAATGACATCCTTTAAAGGTGACTCTAAGCCTTCATATTCTTTTTGAACAAGGCTAACATTTTCAAGTAATTGACATTTTTCTTGAATTTGTCCAAAAAGTTTTAGAGCAAGTTTTTTTTTAATCTTCTCATGTAATGCCTGCTTCTCATAGACTGATAACTTCTCCACAAAAGCAAAAGAACAACAATAAATCCAATAGCTGTACATATCACCAACTCCCATGGACAGCCATAAGGACTAGGGTGTGTTTCCATGTATTCAGTCAAGGTAGACCACAACCCTACTTACATCTTCCAGGACCACCCCCCAAGTATGGCTGAGAGACAGCTATTGCCTCTCCATCGTGCTAAGGCTACTTTGGCTATTCCCTCCACAACCATACAATCCCCAGCCATGCCAAAATAGGCTGTGAACACTCAGACCTTTGGTCAGGAGAAAACCTGCACCAAGCAATGGAGCAGACCATTTTGTACCAGTGGGGCTGTGGGCATGGGCATGGGCATCCCTGGTCATGGGATCTCAGGGGCCTAGCACACTTACATTGTCTGTCAGGGAAGTCTTCATCACTCCACTATGCTATAAATTCTGAACCAGTGAAGGTTCAAGACAGTCCAAATCAAGACAGAGAGAAGTCCTCTCCAGGTCACCCACCCATTGATTTGGTTTAGGCCAGGCTAAGGCAGAATTTATTATGTGCCAATCTATATAGTCATAATATCACACAGTTTGATGTAACTAAAATTCTACAGCTCTGTAAATTTTCTAAAGAGTTAGTACATCATATATTTATATTTATACCACTTTCCTTTTTGTTTTAATTACTCATTCCTTTCCCTCCTCTCCTGTCCCCTCTCTTTATCCTTCCTTCCTTTCTTCTTTCTCCCTTTCCTTTTCTTTCAGTGTTGGGGGTTAAACTTTAGGGCCGTGTACATGCTGGGCAAGCTCTCTACCACTGAGCTACACCTTCAGCCTTGTTGACAATTTCTACAGAAGTCATCTGAATTATTCCATAGAAAAACTCTTGTGTTAGACATTTGAAAAATAATTTGAGAAGAGTTGCAAACATGGGCATAAATCAGTTTTGATAAGTTATTTTTAAATAGCATACGATATGTAGTGTTTCTAAAAAGAAGTGGAGTTGGTTTTCATGTCAGTTTTTGTAGACAACTATTTATTTAAGAGTTCTTTGAAATCTTTTTGCAGATGTTCTTTTCACTTTTCATAGGATATAAACACTTCTAAGCAAGCTGGTAATTATAAATATATAGCAAAGAGAAGGATAAGATAAGTGAGATCCTGCCTCAAACAAAACAAAATTAAATGTTGCATGGGATTCTCACACAGACAGGGGACACCAGGGTATTCAACAGGAAGCAGTGTTTATTTGTGTGCATCTAGCCTCAGTGCATTCTTATCTGAAGGCTGAACATTTAGTGTAGAAAGTGATCTCTTATATATTCTAGTTAGTTTCCTTTTACATACTAGTCTTTTTCTTCACATGAGGTAATACACATTCCTGATGGACATTCTATTTCTATACTACAAAGTAGCAAGAATGTTCAAGATTGATTTCTGGAGGGCTCACAATGATACAGATGGCATCGTGTTCTTTTTCTTCTGAGATATCTCTACCATAAAATGTAGCTCAGTGGTAAAGAATCCCTGGCTTCTATTCCCAGTACCAAACCAAAGCAAACCAAATAAATCGCAGATGCACTTCATTTAGGGCAGAGAATTTAGCATTATATTGAGTTATAGTGAGCAAAGTTTGCCCTAGGACACTTAGAAGAGCAGCTCTGTATCTTTGACTGGTTTAAGGCCTTTTCTAAAGAGCAGTTTCTGAAACAAAGAAACAACTTCAAGTGAAGTTAGCCGTGAGCAACTCTCTGCCTGCAATCACAAGTGTTCCTAAGTTCCTGCCTGGCAGGTGAACACTTTGTAGGCTATTTCCTAGTGGGGAGAAAAGTCTGAAGGGGGAGAAAACATGAATTCTTGGGTGATTCCCTTCTTCTTTGGCTATTCTAATCAACTTTCTGTCAGTATCTCCAGTATCTAAGATGCAGAGAAGTTGAAGGCCTCCAAATCTGGATCTTTGAGACCTGATCCTGACCCTCACCTCACTCCACATTCCTTGGTTGATTTCTGAAACACCTCAATGCCCGGGTTTTGGAGGATTTCACTTCCTTCCACCTCTATTGCCTCCAGTACACTGAGGGCTTTGATTGCAGTACCTGAAATTGGGAAGGAGTTTCTCCAGGCAGGAAATTCAGCCATCCTAGCAGGCTGTCTTGACCTTGAACCTACATAAGGCAGTCCCCTTAGGGCTACCCAGTAGACCACATTTGGGCTATTACTTATGGGGTTGAGTGTTAGCAATTGTTGCCAGAAAGGCATTTCTCCCTTGTTCCCAGGATCTCCCTCCCTGAGATAGTACTTACTCTTTGATGGAGGATGAAGGCTATCTAGGTGCCAGACACTCACTTTTCTCACCTCCTTTGCCCACTGGTATCAGAATCAGCTTTCTCTCACACAGCCCATTGCCCAAGGCCCAGAAGACCCAGGAGGCTTTAAAGGCTAGTTCTGTAGGAGTGGGTGAAGCCACTCTGCATTCTGTAAAGAGACATCTTTGTTCTGAGAGGCTGTAGTGATAGGAATCACCTGCATGTTTTCTTCTAGAACACCTTGACAGTGGGGTTGTGATGGATGCAGTCAGGTCTCCTTTAAAGCAGCAGTTATTTATGGCTAGAGACATACCCAGAAGTCTATAGTTCTGGACTAGAGAGGAGAAAGCATATTGGTTTCTTCTATACAATTTCAGCACAAATTTTCATTTCTCTGGTTGTACCTGATGTAACAATGCACTATATGTGAATTCATATATGTACCTAGGTTAATGATGTCCATCTCTTTCCACCATCTTTTCTCTCCACAAGCTTCCTTTCATCCCTTCCTTCCCTTTTCCCCATTAAAGTTCCTCCATTTTTTCCACCCCCCTATTATTGATCAGCATTCTGTTATCAGAGAGAACACTCAGCCTTTGTTGTTGTTGTTGTTGTTGTTGTTGTTTGAATTGGCTTACTTCACTTAGCATGATATTCTCCAGATCCATCCATTTACCTACAAATGCCATAATTTTATTCTCTTTTAAGGCTGAGTAATATTCCATTGTGTATATATACCAAAGTTTCATTATCAATTCATCTATTGAAGGGCATATACGATGCTTCCACAGCTTAGCCATTGTAAATTGAGCTGCTATAAACATTGGCTGCATTACTAAACCATGATCCCAGCCCATATTTACCATTTTTAAGTGCACATAGAATTCAGAAGTGTTCAGTTCATTCACTATCACCACCATCTATTGCTAGACTTCATCTTCATAACAGAAACTCTGCACTCGTGAAATATTGCCAACCCATTGCCCATCATCCAGTCCCCTGCTTTCTGTTTCTGTGAATTTGATGTCTCTATATACATCATCTAAGCAGAACTACATAGTAAGTGTCCTCTTGTGATTGTGTGACTACACTTAACATAATGTGGGATGAATTATGTTCCATTGTGTGGATGTACAACATGTTTATCCATACCTCATCAATGGATACTTACATTGCTTCCATTCTTCAGTTTTGGGGAACTCCTACTTGGCATTTCTGGAAGCTTGAGCACTAGAGGAGATGGGGAATCTACAGGAAATGAGCTGTGGTTGGGATCTCATGGGTCCATGATTTCCACCTTGATGTAATCTGTAGGCAAGAGGAGACATGAGCTGATCCAGGTGAGGGCACCTGCAATTAGCACAGATGCTACAGGTAAGGCCAGAACAACCTCTTGTCTCTAAAGAAAGAGAGGAAATTATGAAACTCAAAGACAGACTTGACAAGAGTGCCTACACCCAAAAAAAGGTGAAGTGGTGCCACACAAAGAACACTAAGAAGAAATGAATGAGAGTAAAGAATGAGCAAATCCCAGGTACACCCTTCTTTCCAACATCACAGGTTGCACTTGCCATCCTTTGTTGTTCAGTTGGTAAACAGAAGGCTTAGTATCTACTAGGTTTAAGCAGTCCAATTCCAATATCACTGTTACCTGCACCATTTAACAGAAGGATGCCTTTTTTTACAGACTTTCCCTTTAAGGACTGAGTATAAGAGCTAAGTCTAATCTTTGAATGTTCCAAGGTGCCTCATGCATAGTCAGCACTGGGCCTTTCTGCAGTGTCAGACTGAGGGCAGGGGTCAGGCCCAAGAAGCAAAATTTAGGAATCCATCAGTTGAAAGAAGATGCAAGGCACTGGGAATATTGGTCATCCTTTATTCAGAGGTGGCAATAGCCCCTAACAAGCCCCCAGGGGCATTTCCATATTTCTGTTTAATATAAAGGCCAAACAAAGAAGCCACATTGCCAACAAGGTGTTGCATCCCCACAACCAAAAGTTTATGACCTTGATTATGAAGTTGCACCCCCTTTCTCCACAGAAAAGCCTTAACTGGTCTTCTCCAGAAATCTTTACCATGGCTATTTTTAGGACTGCCAGCAAAAGAGTTCAATGTAGATAAACTTTCTATTTTTGTATCACCCTGTTTACTTGGCCACTGGCCAAGAAGATACCAGCACTTAAATTGCTGGACACCCCCTTACTAGTTTTTCACAAACATATCCAATATAGTAGTTTGTAAAAATGTGTAAACAAAGCCTCTGTCCTTGAACTGGGCTTCACAGATATTTCTACATTTTTAAGATAAGAGAAATTACCAATTGGGCTCTATAGTTTCAGCTGGCAGGGGGAGGAAAGAAAGGGGAGATAAAGAATCTCTCCACTTTTCAGGTGTTGTACTTGAAGGGATAACTTGCCCAAAACACTGAGAGAAAATGCTGCTTTTATGTGAACTTCTGTAGACTGTAAATTTGTAAGCCTCTCCCGTTACATGCTGGGTATAAAACTTTGAAACTACCTGAACTCAGCGTTCAGGGAATTGATTGATTACAGAAAAGCTGTGCTCTCTGAACTTGGCTGCAGCCAAGTAAATCTGCTTCCTAATATCTTCAGGGCCTATCTTCATCTGTTCCTACAACATTCCAGGCAGTCTTCTCTGTTTTGCTCTTGGAAATGAAACTCTTGTAGATAACTATAATAAGTCATATGCTGGGTTATCTCTCACTGACATTAAAGTTATGGGAAATGCAAAAACCCTTGCTACCAATGTACCCAACAATGCTTTTTGGAACGTCCCCCTCTGATAATGATAACATCCCATGGAATTAATGTGTTACTGCCATTCTTTCTCTGGGGAAAAACAACATCTATGTGCCTGGGCAGGTGCAGCCCCCTGGAATGTAACTAATGTGCCCAAAACCCACATGAGCTACTGCAGTAACTGCTATACAGAACAAGCCATTACCAATGGGTATGCAGGAAATCAGTATGGCATGGTGGATATCACACCAATATTGCTAGCTGCTAGACTCATAAAATGGGCAGCAGCCAGCTCTATTGAGTCCATACACTGACAATGGATTTTGACAATTGCCTTGGTAAAGTTATGTATAGTCATAAAATAGTTAGCATCCCAAGCACCCTTAATATACTATATATATTATATGTACATGGATTTGTCTTTGTGCCAAATTATGCTTATACCCACTATGCAAAAGCTTGTGCTCCACCACCCTTTGCCATGCTAATAATCAATGATACTGATGACATAAATATCACTAAGACAGAGATCCCTTATGCAGTCAATATATCCTGCTGGATAACAAATTGTCTAACCCATGCTATGAAAGCTAAATGTATATTTATTCTCAGAATAAACTGTCCCCAGGGGTCTGGCTTCCAGTGAACCTTCCAGTGGAGGAGTCCATGGGACGTGGAGATGAAGAATCTTCTGAATGAGATACTACACTGGACAAGGTAGGCAATTAGCCTTCTCATCACTGGGATTATTGCTCTGGTAGCCACCATTGATGCCACAACCACTGCTGCTGCTTTACTCACTCAGAGCATCTAGACTGCTCAGACTGTAAACAATTTGTCTACTACCATTGCAAAAGACTAGGTCATTCTAAATGACTAAATATACTGTCCCAAGCTGCTATCTTAGTCATTCAGCAAGAACTAGACCTCTATCAGGAAAAACTAGATATTCTGTTTATGTTGCAAAGGCTCACTTGTGACCCTAAATTTTAGAATATTTGTGTCACCCAATATGCAAATGTAACCTTTCACTTCTCCAATTTTTCTTAGTATATTAAGGGTGCTTGGGATGCTAAATATTCTATGACTATGCATAACCTTACCAAGGCAATTGTCAAAATCAATGAGACAAAAGTGTCTATCTTGAAAACCTTTTTTTGCTTCCACGAATTCGCAGAACATTGGAAAAACCTGATAGCTGAATTAAATAATCCTTATAAAGCTATTACCCTGGCCCTACTGTTCATAATAGTGATAATATTTTCTTTTGTTGTGAGATGGTTATGTAAACATGTGAAGACCACCCAATGAAAAACAGCAATGCTGGATGAAATCTTTGCAGCAGAGTCAGAGTGGGGAGTTGTGGGAAAAAGTGCATGGATTACTGCATACATGGCATATGTTAACAGCCTCTGAGTGGCAGGCCACTCCCCTCATGCTAGGCTTGGCTTGTGAGAGGCACAGCCCCAGGCCATACACTGCAGTTCGTGTGCTTGCTCCATGGCCTACTTATTGATTGCTTGCTGCAAGAAAAGTTAGCAGACATTGCATTGGTGGCTGCCTGTAATCTGCTTAGCTACTGCCTAGCATAAATACATGGTAACTCTGCAATAAAATCAGACCTGTTTTCTGTTTGGTCTCTGGAGGTCTTGATTAGTGACTCTGAAGCCACATTCTCCTCGACCCTTTCCTGTGGACCTCCTGAGCCGACCCTAAGCTACAGTGGCAATGTGGCAGGGGCAGGATGAACTCATGCCTACCCTGTGCCTGGGCTCCATTGCACTTCAGGCAGGCTGAATCTGGGCAGATTCTGAGCTCCGGCGGGGGTCAGCTGGATGGGGTATGGACCAAGGCCTACCCTAGGTAAGGATCTCCGGGCAGGTGGAAAAGGCTGATCAGGGCAGAGCACCAGCTCTGGCAGAGGTCAGCCCATGGTGGGATGGAGCCAGGCCTACCTTGGGCCAGGCTCCCACACTTGTCATCCAGGCTGCCCTGGGCTGGTGCTAAACTCTGGCAGATGTCTTCCAGTAGACGGAGTCAGTGCAGGGCAGAGCCTGAGCTATGGAGGTCATCTGACAGTGAGTCATTCCTGAGGTAAGTCTGAGCTCCTGCAGGGGTCAGCCTGAGGCAGGATGAACCTGTGAGTACCCTCTTCCTACACTCCAGAGCATTTCAGCGGGAGGATCAGCTTGGGCCTGACCTCCGCACGGTTGCACTGGTGGGGGAATGGAACTGTGCTTACCCTTGCCCAGGCTCCTGCACAGTTGGCCTTGGCAGATCAGGCAGGAGCCGGAGTTCTGGAAGGTATTTGCCTATGGGCAGAGGCAGTCCTGCATCTGGCCTGAGCTCTGGTGAGGGTCTCCTGGTGGTGGGAGGGAGCCTGATCTACCTTTTGCCAGGCTCCCAGGCCTGTCAGCAAGGCTAACCTGGGCTGGGCCTGAACTCTGGCAGGTGTCTTCCAGTTGGCCAAATCAGTGCGGGGCAAAGCATGAGCTTTGGAGGGCATCTGACGTGTGGGCAGAATCAGTCCTGGGCTGAGTCTGAGCTCTGACGGGGTCAGTCTGAGGCAGGTTGGACCTGTGACTACCTTCTGGCAAGACCATCACTTCATGTCGTCTTCATGTCGTCCTGAGCTCCCAAGGATTTCTGCGGGTGAGCAGAAGCAGTCCTTGGGCAAGCCAAAGGTTGCAAGGTCGTCAGGAGGTGTCAGGAAGAAACTGGACCTTCCCTGGGGCCCGGCTCCTGGGCAGAGCTTGAGCCCAATATAGGTCTGGCTCCATCCTGCCTCCAGCATCGTGAGGAAACCTCCTCCTGGCACTCCCCAGGCCTCACTAGGCCTCCTCACTCTGCTCCTTAACCGGTGGCCACAGGGGCCTTTTAAAAACAAACCCAAATGATATAGGATCTATCAAAGTCCATCAATGCATTCTACTATCATGTATAACTCCTAAAAGCAAATAAAAACTTTTAAAAAGTAGATCAGCAATTAGGGCTTTGATCAACATGTGGCAGAATAAACCAGTCTTCAATATAATGGAAAAAGAAGACATACCATGTCACCTTATAACGTGAAATAAGGTCTCAGTTCTCATTGTCTAGTTTGTTTCTTGTTGAAATAGCCCTACGTTTAAGCACACAAAAATAACTTTTTCCAAGAACTCTAGGATAAAACAGGAAAATACCCAGTTCCTGAAAAAACTCCCCCAATTATTTGGTCAGATTTCTTTGATACTGCGCAGATTTATCTGTTCTCTTGCACCACTAGGCTTCCCAAGTTTGGGACTCCTAGGAACAGTGGTTCTCTAAACTGGTTAGGGTTAGTGTTAATATTCCTGTTAGGGTGAGGGCTAGGGTTAGAGCTAGTGTTAGGGTTAGAGTTACTTTTTGTCTAATTTCTTTGATACTGGACAGGATTCATCTTTTACCTATCATAACTATGCTCACCATGTTTGGGCCTTCTAGGTTCAATGGTTCACTGTCAGGAAGAGTTTGTATTTTCAGGTTTCACTGCTTTGTGACCTATATGGGTGAATGGAGATAGAGCTGGAAATCAAACAGGGTTTGTGCTAGCTACTTGAAACTTCACAAACTCAATCAGTTCTCAGTGCACATTGTCTGTTTTTTTTTTCCTTGTTGAAGTAGCCCTAAGCTGAAGCACGCAAAAACAACTTTATCTGAGCACACTCTAGGAGACAACAAGGAAATACCCATTTACTGAAATATCTCCCCCAATTATTTGGTCAGATTTCTTTGATACTGCACAGGATTCATCTGTTTTTATTTCCCACTAGGCTCCCCAACATTGGGACTCCTAGGGTCAAGAGTTCTCTAATCAGGTTAGGGTTATTTTTAGGGTTAGGGATAGGGTTAGAGCTAGTGCTAGAGATAGAGTTAGTTTTGGTCTAATTTATTTGATACTGAGCAGGATTCATATTTTATCTAGCCTAACTACGCTTGCCAAGTTTGGGCCTTCTAGGTTCAACTGTACACTGTCAGAAACAGTTTGTATTTTCAGGTTTCAGTGCACTCTGACCTATATGGGTGAATGGAATTCAATCTGGAAATCAAACAGGGTTTGTGGTTTGTGCTAGCTGCTTGAAGATTCACACTCTCAATCACTTCTCAGTGTGCATAGTGTGGTTTGTTTCTTTTTGATGGAGCCCTAAGCTGAAGCACACAAAAACAACTTTATCCAAGAGCACTCTAGGAGAAAACAGAAAAATGCACGTTTACTGAAATACTCCCCCCAAGTATTTGGTCAGATTTCCTTGATACTGTGCAGGATTCTTCTGTTCATGTTCCCAACTAGTCTCCCCAAGTTTGGGACTCCTAGGATCTATGGTTCTCTATTCAGACTAGGGTTAGTGTTAGTGTTAGGGTTAGAGTTAGTTTTGGTCTAATTTCTTTCATACTAGGAAGAATTCACATTTTACCTAGCCTAATTATGCTCACCAAGTTTGGGCCTTTTGGGTTCAAAGGTTAGCTGTCAGGAGCAATTTGTATTTTCAGGTTTCACTGCATTGTGACCTACATGGGTGAATGGATATCAAGGTGGAAATCAAAAAGAGTTTGTGCTAGTTGCGTGAAACTTCACAGACTCAATCAGTTCTCAATGTGCATTGTCTGGTTTGATTCTTGTTGAAGTAGCCCTAACCTGAAGCACCCCAAAAAAAACTTTATCCCAGAGCATTCTAACATACAACAGGGAAATACCCATTTACTGAAATACCTCCCCCAAATATTTGATCATATTTCGTTGATACTGAACAAAATTCAACTGTTTGCCTGCCCCACTAGGCTCCCCATGTTTGAGACTCCTAGGATTAATGGTTCTCTAATAAGGTTAGGATTAGTGTTTGGGTTATGGTTAGGGTTAGGGATAGAGATAGGGTTAGAGCTAGTGCTAGAGTTAGATTTAGTTTTGGCCTAATGTATTACATAATGGGCAGGATACTTATTTTACCTAGCCTAACTATGCTTGCCACGTTTGGGCCTTCTAGGTTCAATCATGCACTGTCAGGGACAGTTTGTATTTTCAGGTTTCACTGCACTCTGACCTATATGGGTGAATGGAAATAGAGCTGGAAATCAAACAGGGTTTGTGCTAGTTGCTTGAAACTTCACACACTCAATCAGTTCTCAGTGCACATAGTCTTGTTTGTTTCTTGTTGAAGTAGCCCTAAGATGAAGCATGCAAAAACAACTTTATCTGAGAGCATTCTAGGAGAAAACAGGGAAATATTCAGTTACTGAAATACCTTCCCCAATAATGTTGTCAGATTTCTTTGATACTGCACAGGATTCATCTGTTTGCTTGCCCCACTAGGTTCCTTATGTTTGTAACTCCCAAAATCAATGATTCTTTAAACAGGTAAGGGTAAGTGTTAGGGTTCTTGTAGTTTAGGGCTATGGTTATACCTAGTGTTAGGGTTAGTGTTAATTTTTTTGATACTGGGCAGGATTCATCTTTTACCTAGCCTAACTATGCTCACCAAGTTTGTGCCTTCTTGGATCAACAGTTTGCTGTCAGAAACAGTTTGTATTTTCAGGTTTCACTGCATTGTGACCTATATGGGTGAATGGAAATCGAGCTGGAAATCAAACAGGGTTTGTGCTAGCTGCTTGAAACTTCACACACTCAATCAGTTCTCTGTGTCAATTGTCTATTTTGTTTCTTGTTGACATAGTCCTAAGCTGAAGAATGCAAAAATAACTTTATCCAAGAGCACTCTAGGAGACAACAGGGAAATAACAACATACTGAAATACATCCCCCAATTATTTGGTCAGATTGCTTTGATACTACACAGGATTCATCTGTTCACTTGCCTCACTAGGTGCCCCAAGATTGTAACTCCTAGGATCAATTATTCTCTAAACAGGTTAGTGTATGTTTAGGGTTCAGATATTGTTAGGACAAGGGTTAGAACTAGTGTTAGGGTTAACATTAGTTTTGGTCTAATTTCTTTGATACTGGGCAAGATTCATCTTTTATCTAGCCTAACTATGCTTACCAAGTTTGGGCCTTCAAGGATCAACGATTTGTTGTCAGAAACAGTTTGAATTTTCATGTTTCAGTGCATTTTGACCTATATGGCTGAATGGAAATCAAACAGGATTTGTGCTAGATGCTTGAAACTTCATGTATTCATTCAGTTCTCACTGTGAATTGTCTCTTTTGTTTCTTGTTGAAGTAGCTCTAAGCTGAAGGATGCAAAAACAACTTTATCAGAGCCCACTCTACGAGACAACAGGGAAATAACCAGTTACTGAAATACCTCCCCCAATTTTTTGGTCAGATTGCTTTGCTATTTCACAGGATTCATCTATTCACTTCCCCACTAGACTCCTCAAGTTTGGAACTCCTAGGATTAACGGTTCTCCAAACAGGTTAGTGTGCGATTAGGGTTCAGATACGGTTAGAACAAGAGTTAGAACTAATGTTAAGTATAGCGTTAGTTTTGGTGTAATTTCATTGATGCTGGGTAGGATTCATCTTTGAACTGGCCTATGTATGCTCGCCAAGAGTGGGCCTTCTAGTATCAACAGTTTGCTGTCAGAAACAGTTTGTATGTTCAGGTTTCACTTCATTGTGACATTTACCGGAGAATGGAATTTGAGCTGGAAATCAAACAGGGTGTGTGCTAGCTGCTTGAAACTTCACACACTCAATTAGTCCTCATTGTGCATTGTGTGGTTTGTTTTTTGTTGAAGTAGCACTAAGCTGAAGAACACAATAATAACATTATCTGAGAGCACCCTAGGAGAAAACAGGGAAATACTCAGTTACTGAAATGCCTCTCCCTATTATTTAGTCATATTACTTTGATACTGCAAAGGGTACATCTGTTCGCTTATCCCATTAGGCTCCCCAAGTTTGGGACTCCTAGGATCAATGGCTTTCTAATCATATTAGTTTTAGTGTTAATGTTAGCGTTAGGATTAGTTTTAGGGCTAGGGTTAGAGCTAGTGTTAGGGTTTCAGTTAGTTTTGGTCTAATTTCTTTCTCATCTCATCTGCTATGTCTGCAGAGTATAGCATATTGTGTCACATGTTTTATGCACTCATTGGTTTAGTGTATACATAATACACGTGAAATATAAAGCTTTCATATATATAAATTAGTCACATTTTATTTCTATTTTCTTTTTTTCTGACAGATTCTGTAAGCCTATCTAAGACCCAGAAAGCAGTTCTATCACTTCAAAGAATAATAAAACACAACAAACAGGTTAAAAAAATGCACAACTGGAAAATGAGATTCATGAGCTAAACATGAGGGTATCAGAGTTTACGCAAGAAAATACAGAATTGAAACAACAACTGCACAATCTGAGGTATTATATCCTATATTGAAAGAAGGGGTGGAATCCTTTTTATTATTTCAGTAGAAATAAAAAGGAGAATTTTTTTTTTTACTGCTGACTTATCTAATAGCAGTTTGCAAGGGAGAAAACTTGAATTAATTATAAAATTCTTACAAATATGATAGCATATTATTAAACGTGATTCTTTCTTTTTTTAAATTCAATTTTTGTATTCTCTATGTGTATTTATTTTTTTTATTGGCTGTTCAAAACATTACAAAGCTCTTGACATATCATCCTTCATACATTTGATTCAAGTGGGTTATGAACTCCCATTTTTACCCCATATACAGATTGCAGAATCACATCAGTTACACATCCATGTTTTTACATACTGCCATATTAGTGACTGTTGTATTCTGCTACCTTTCCTATCCCCTACTATCCACCATGCCCTACCCTCCCATCTTCTGTCTCTACCCCATCTGCTGTAATTCAATTCTATCCCTTGTTTTTTTTTTCCCTTTCCCATCACAACCTCTTTTATGTAATTTTGTATAACAATGAGGGTCTCCTTCCATTTCCATGCAATTTCCCTTCTCTCTCCCTTTTCTCCCACCTCTCGTCTCTGTTTAATGTTAATTTTTTCCTCACGCTCTTCCTCCCTGCTCTGTTCTTAGTTGCAATCCTTATATCAAAGAATACATTTGGCATTTGTTTTTTAGGGATTGGCTAGCTTCACTTAGCATAATCTGCTCTAATTCCCTGCAAATTCCATGATTTTGTCATTTTTTAATGTAGGGTAATACTCCATTGTGTATAAATGCCACATTTTTTTATCCATTCATCTATTGAAGGGCATCTAAGTTGGTTCCACAGTCTAGCTACTGTGAATTGTGCTGCTATGAACATCAATGTGGCAGTATCCCTATAGTATGTTCTTTTAAGGTCTTAAGGGAATAGTCCGAGAAGGGCAATAGCTGGGTCAAATGGTGGTTCCATTACCAGCATTCCCAGGAATCTCCATACAGCTTTCCAAATTGGCCGCACGTATTTGCAGTCCCACCAGCAATGTACAAGTGTACCCTTTTTCCCACATCCTCGCCAGCACTTGTTGTTTTTTGACTTCATAATGGCTGCCAATCTTACTGGAGTGAGATGGTATCTTAGGGTGGTTTTGATTTGCATTTCTCTGACTGCTAGAGATGGTGAGCATTTTTTCATGTACTTGTTGATTGATTGTATGTCCTCCTCTGAGAAGTGTCTGTTCAGGTCCTTGGCCCATTTGTTCATTGGGTTATTTGTTATCTTATTGTTTAATTTTTTGAGTTCTTTGTATACTCTGGATATTAGGGCTCTATCTGAAGTGTGAGGAGTAAAAATTTGTTCCCAGGATTTAGGCTCCCTATTTACCTCTTTTATTGTTTCTCTTGCTGAGAAAAAACTTTTTAGTTTAAGTAAGTCCCATTTGTTGATTCTTGTTATTAACTCTTGTGCTATGGGTGTCCTATTAAGAAATTTGGAGCCCGACACCACAATATGTAGATCAGAGCCAACGTTTTCTTCTATTAGACGCAGAGTCTCTGATTTAATATCAAGCTCTTTGATCCATTTTGAGTTAACTTTTGTGCATGGTGAGAGAAATGGATTCAGTTTCATTTTGTTGCATATGGATTTCCGGTTTTCCCAGCACCATTTGTTGAAGATGCTATCATTCCTCCATTGCATGCGTTTTGCCCCTTTATCAAATATAAGAAAGTTGTAATTTTGTGGATTGGTCTCTGTGTCCTCTATTCTGTACCATTGGTCCACCCACCTGTTTTGGTACCCGTACCATGCTGATTTTGTTACTATTGCTCTGTATTACAGTTTGAAATCTGGTATCCCTATACCTCCTGATTCACACTTCCTGCTTAGAATTGCTTTTGCTATTCTGGGTCTTTTGTTTTTCCATATGAATTTAATGATTGCTTTATCTATTTCTACAAGAAATGCCTTTGGGATTTTGATTGGCATTGCATTAAACCTATAGAGAACTTTGGGTAATATCGCCATTTTGATGATGTTAGTTCTGCCTATCCATGAACAGGGTATATTTTTCCATCTTCTAAGATCTTCTTCTATTTCTCTTTTTGGGTTATGTAGTTTTCATTGTATAAATCTTTCACCTCTTTTGTTAGGTTGATTCCCAAATATTTTTTTTGAGGATATTGTGAATGGGGTGGTTGTCCTCATTTCCATTTCAGAACATTTGTCATCGCTGATATACAGGAATACCTTTGATTTATGCCTGTTGATTTTATATCCTGCCACTTTGCTGAATTTATTTATTAACTCTAGTAGTTTCTTTGTAGACCCTTTTGGGTCTGTTAGATATAGTAACATATCACCGGAAAATAGTGATAATTTAAGTTCTTCTTTTCCTATTTTTATGCCTTTAATTTCTTTTGTCTATCTTATTGCTCTGGCTAGTATGTTGAGAACTAAATTGAATAGAATTGGTGAGAGAGGGCATCCCTGTCTTGTTCCAGATTTTAGAGGGAATGCCTTCAGTTTTTCTCCATTTAGCATGATGCTTGCGTGAGGCTTAGCATATATAGCTTTTACAATGTTGAGGTAAGTTCTTGTTATCCCTAGTTTTTTTAGTGATTTGAACATAAAGGGATGTTGTACTTTGTCGAATGCTTTTTCTTCATCTATCGAGATGATCATGTGGTTCTTATCTTTAAGTCTATTGATGTGGTGAATAACATTTATTGATTTCCGTATATTAAACCAGCCTTCCATCCCAGGGATGAATCCTACTTGATCATGGTGCACAAGTTTTTTGATATGCTTTTGTACTCAATTCACCAGGATTTTATTGAGGATTTTTGCATCTAAGTTCATTAGAGATATTGGTCTCTAGTTTTCTTTCTTTGAAGTGTCTTTGTCTGGATTCAGGATCAGGGTGATGTTGGCTTCATAGAATGAATTTGAAAGAGCTCCTTCTTTTTCTATTTCTTGAAATAACTTGAAAAGTATTGGTATTAATTCTTCTTTAAAGGTTTTGTAAAACTCCGCTGTATACCCATCCGGTCCAGGGCTTTTCTTGGTTGGTAGTCTTTTGATGACTTCTTCTATTTCCTCCTTTGTTATTGGTCTGTTTAAATCGTGTGTATCTTCCTGACTCAATCATGGCAAAACATATGACTTAAGAAATTTATCGATATCTTCACTATCTTCTATTTTATTGGAATATAGGGTTTCAAAATAATTTCTAATTATCTTCTGTATTTCTGTAGTGTCTGTTGTGATATTACCTTTTTATCCCATATGTTAGTAATTTGAGTTCTCTCCCTTCTTCTCTTCATTAGCATGGCTAAGTGTCTGTCAATCTTATTTATTTTTTTTGAATAACCAACTTTTAGTTTTATCAATTTTTTCAATGTTTTTTGTTTCAATTTCATTGATTTCCACTCTGATTTTAATTATTTCTTGCCTTCTACTACATTTGCTGTTCTTTTGCTCTTCCTTTTCTAGGGTTTTGAGATGAACAGTGAGCTCATTTATTTGTTGTTTTTTTCTTTTTTGAGGAATGAACTCCAGGCAATGAATTTCCCTCTTAGAACTGCTTTTGTTGTGTCCCATAGATCTCGATATGTTGTGTCTGTATTGTCATTTATCTCTAGGAATTTTTTGATTTCCTCCTTTATGTCTTCTGTAACCCATTGATCATTTAGTAACATATTGTTCATTTTCCAGGTGATGCAGGATTTTTCCTTCCTTCTTTTATCATTGATTTCCAGTTTCATTCCATTATGATCAGATTAGATGCATGGTATAATCTCCACACCTTTATATTTACTAAGAGTTGCCCTATGGCATAATATATGGTCTATCTTTGAGAAGGATCCATGTGCTGCTGAGAAGAACGTGTATCCACTTGATGATGGTTGATATATTCTATATATGTCGGTTAAGTCTAGGTGATTGATTGTGATATTGAGTTCTATAGTTTCTTTATTCAGCTTTTGTCTGGAGGATCTGTTCAATGGAGAGAGCGGTGTGTTGAAGTCACCCATAATTATTGTGTTGTGGTCTATTTGACTCTTGAATTTGAGGAGAGTTTGTTTTATGAAGTTTGAGCACCATTGTTTGGTGCCCACATATTAATAATTGTTATGTCTTGTTGTTGAATGGTTCCTTTTAACAGTATATAGTGTTCTTCTTTATCCCTTTTGATTAACTTAGGTTTGAAGTTGATTTTATTTGATATGACTGTGGCCACACCTGCTTGCTTCCGAGGACCATGTGAGTGGTATGATTTTTCCCAACCTTTCACCTTCAGCCTGTATTTGTCTTTTCCTATCATATGAGTCTCCTGAAGGCAGCATATTATTGGATCTGTTTTTTTAATCCAGGTTACTAGTCTATGTCTCTTGATTGGTGAATTTAAGCCATTAACTTTTAGGGTTACTATTGATATATGGTTTGTATATCCAGTCATACTTATTTATTTATTTGTTTTAATTTGGCTAGTTTTTCCTCTTTGGTTATTTCCCCCCCCCCCTTTATTGAGTTACCTCCCACTGTTAGTTTTCAGTGCTGTTTTTCAATTCCTCTTCTTGTAGTGTTTTGCTCAAAATGCCTTGCAGTGCTGGTTTTCTGGCTGTGAATTCTTTTAACTTTTGTTTATCATGAAATATTTTAATATCATTGTCAAATCTGAAGCTTAATTTTGCTGGATACAGTACTCATTTTGGAATCCATTATTTTTCAGCCTTTGAAATACGTTGTTCCAGAATCTTCTCACTTTCAACATCTGTGATGAAATTCAGCAGTTAACCTAATTGGTTTTCCCGTGAATGTAATTTGCCTCCTTTCTCTCATAGCTTTTAATATTCTCTCCTTGTTCTGTATGTTGGTTATCTTCATAATTATGTGTCTTGGAGTTGGTCTATTATGGTTTTGTATGTTTGGGGTCCTGTAGGCATCCAGGGATTGGCAATCCATTCCATCTTTCATATCTGGGAAGTTTTCTAATATTATTTCATTCAATAGATTGTTCATTCCTTTGGTTTGAACCTCTATTCCTTCTTCTATTCCAATGACTCTCAAGTTTGGTTTTTTTATGACATCCCATATCTCTTGTATGGATTGCTCATGATTTCTTAACATTCTTTCTGCATTGACTATATTCTTTTTGAGTTGATAAACTTTGTCTTCATTATCTGATGTTCTGACTTCTATTTGATCTAGTCTATTTGTAATATTCTCATTTGAGTTTTTAATTTGGTATATGGTTTCCTGCATTTTGAGGATTACTGTTTGATTTTTTTATAATCTCTGTCTTCTGGTAGAGTTCATCCTTTGCAATTTGAATTTGCTTCTGCAATTCGTTTTCAAAGTATTCTTTCATTGTTTCGACTTGCTGTCTAATGACTTCTCTAAGATTCCATTCCATCTGAGTCAGGTATGCCTTGAGTTCTTTCTCTGTCCATTTTTCTGATGCCTCTAGGTTCTCCTGTAAATTTAAGTTGTCCTGCATTGTTTGGAATCCTATTTTTCCTTGTTTATTCATGGTGTTCACGTTACTTCCCAACTCTGTTTAACTGGTGTGTTTTCTGTTTTCTCCTATAAATTTGTTTTGGTAATGTATATCTCTATGGTCTCTCCTTTGTGGTGGGAGACTATGCCTAGAAATGTTGGGCTTTATTGTGCTTTACAGCTGATTCATTCAATTCACAAAAGGCTTACGGATTCTGTATGCATATAGTGATTTGTTTTTTGGTCTTAGGACTTTATGTTTATGTTTGGTGCTATGATGGTGTGAAGGTTAGTATGTCTTGGCTACTTTGGAAGATTGCTCTACTGAAGGGGGATGTTAACAGGCGATTGGATCAGGGTGTTTGGTAATAGCTAGGTATTTAGGAGCCCTATTGACAGCCTCAAAACAATCACCTATTTTCATTTAGATAGTTACACGTAATTAGGATGAAAGTTGGGGAGAAGGGGAAGGAAGGTGCTCTTAAAAAAAGAATGAGAGAGAGATAGATAGAATAGAGGAGAATGGAAAGAACAATAAAACTTGAAAAGGGAAAGAAAGAAGGAAGGAAAAGGGGAGGAAAAAACTAATAAAATAGTCTTAGAGATCCGTTTTCTTCTCTTCCAGTAGGCGGAGCTCTGCCCTCTGAGCCGAGCTTCAGCCCTCTTTGCCAGCAGCAATCCCTGTAAGGTGGCAACTGGGAGTCTCTCAATCCTGTTAGTACAAAGCTGTTTCTCTTCACCGGCCCCTCCCCCACTTCATCCTGCCAGCCAGCCCTGCCCCGCTCACCGGAGGTGCTCTCCAAGGATCTGGTTACACTTGCAGCCCCACTGCGTGCCCTATTTCCTGAACGACTGAGCACTCTCTCTGTCATTCATCCAAGCCCCAGTGCTGTGGAGCCGTGATCTGGGAACCGACAGTTTAATTTTTCCGGACCCCATTGGTGGGCATGCACCCGGGAAATGGCGGCTAAGACCTTGGGTGTCGCTGCTGGTGGTAAGGGGAGTTGGGGATTGAGAATCCCCTCTGCTTCCCTCAACCCCTACAGACATGTCCACACCACTGGCAGTAGGGTAGTTGGGGGTCTGGGAGTCTCCTCTGCTTCCCTCCGCCCCTACAGTCATGCCCACACCGCTGGTGGTAGGAGGAGTTGGGGATCAGGTGTCTCCTCTGCATCCCTGGGCCCCTACAGTCATGCCCACGCTGTTGGCAGTAGTGGGAGTTGGGAGTCAAGAGTCTCCTCTGTTTCCCTAGGCCTCCACAGTCATGCCCATGGAGCTCTGGGTCGAGTTTTACTGGCTGTATGTATCTGGTGGGGGTGAGAGACACACACCTACAAAAGTGAATTCCACTGGGAAGGAATCCCATTGGCTGAAAATTCTGGTGACATCACCTCTCTCCTATGGTGGGCCCCAGGCTCCTTGCCGGAGTGTCCAAAGGGAGAAGTGGGTCTGGCCTGTCTCTGGTCTGACCCAGGCTCGGTTGGTATCGGTTCCTGGGATCGCTATTTCATGAAGGCTTGGTTAGAGACCTCTTCATAGGGTCCCTGGGCCGCGCCTGTTGAGCCGCCTGGAGGCTGGTCACTGCACAGCAGCAGCAGGTGGCGGGTCTGGACCTCCACACCGTGTGGCAGAGATTCACTCATCTTGGGCAAACTGTCATCTCCAATAATCCTACAAATTGACCAGCAGGTCTCACTTCAGCAGAATTTTGCTAGAAGTTTCTCAGCAGGTAGAATCTGAACGTATTAATGCAACTCTCTGACCCTGTTATTTAGGAGGTACTGAGAGCACTACCTCCCTGCCCGCCGCCATGTTGGGTTCCCCCGAAATGTGATTATTTCTAAATACCAAGTGCATATTTTTCTCCATCACAATTTTAATGGCTCTATGGAGCCCCAACTTCTGGAAATCTATTTACTTAACAAACAGAATTTGGGATTGTTATTTGTTTATATTTTTAACTTTTTATTACAATTAATGTTTCAAGAAATATCATTTAGAAAAGAAATCATTTTCTACTCAAATACCACGGTATGTGCCTATAATTCCGGCAGCTTGGGAGGCAGAGACAGGAGGATGAAAAGTTCAAAGCAAGCCTCATAAACTTAGCAGGATCCTAAAGAATTAGCGATATCCTGTCTCCAAATTTAAAAAAAAAAAAATGAAAAAGGCCTTGTGTGGGCTGGGGATGTGGCTCAAGTGGTAGTGCACTCTCCTGGCATGTGTGCAGCCTGGGTTTGATCCTCAGCACCACATACAAACAAAGATGTTGTGTGCACCAAAAACTAAAAAATAAATATTAAAATTATCTCTCTCTCTCTAAAAAAAAAGTAAAGAAAAAGGCCTTGTGATGTAGCTAAGTGATTTAGCTTCTCTAGGTTCAATATCTGGAAGATCGTTGCCCTATTTTGTTTTATTTTTGAAACTGGATGTGCAAACGGTGTTTTGAATTTTTCTTTTCTCTTGGTTGTGGGTGTCAATATTGTTGTGTTACCGTCTCTATTCCATGTCAGCTCACCTCTGCAAATTTCCATGTGTGTTGTTGTTTCGAGACATTGTCTTGGTTTTGTTTTTCCTGGTCTTCCTGCCAGAAATATTATGTACCTAACAGTGCATCCATGTACCAATTTGTTCTGAATCAACTAGCAGATGGTTCCTGTAGTGCCCAAGGTAAAAACTCCCCATTCAGAGCCCATCCATGAGGCACTTCTCCTGGGGTGGTCTCCATGCTGTGGTTTGTGATGGAGAATGCATTATGTCTGGCATATGGCATGGGTGCCAGCTGCTAACATGTATTGTCTCTTCATTGTTCTCCCTTCCTATTCACCCACCCAGCAATATAGGCAGACTGCCTCATCACTTTACCAAACACCAGTCTGGTTGGACACCTATAACCAATCCTTTTGAACACTGGGAGTTTCATACTGTTCCCAAACCTCAAGAATTAGGCCAGGCTGTCTGGTAGAGAAAGATGCAGAAAGCAGGGAGAAGCATCAGGCTTCTTACCTCCTCTGAGCTTCAGTGTTCTTACCTGCACAATGGCATGGTAATGTCCCCCTGGTACCTGATATTCATGTAGTCAAGCATATTGGTATCTAAAGCACTTAACACAATGCTTGGTACCTGGAAAACACTTAATAAATGTTTTTTTGTTGTTTCCTTGGTCCAGACCTGCTAGGAATGCAGAAAGATTAAATAAGACGTAACCTTGTCTCTAAGAACTCAAGGTCAAATGAAAACCACAATGAACCATCTAGTATATGGGGGGTGGGTAGAGAAGAACACAGAGTGGACACTTAAACCTGATGAGGGTATCAGGGGAGTACTCTCTCAGAAGGTGATATTCAAACTAAGTCTAAAAAATGACTGCCTTTTCTACATAGGCAATCCCACCAAAAGCCTTTCTTGACATCAGAGCCTTTCTTGACATCATTGATGTTTATGACTCTCATGGTCCCTGAGTTAAACATTCATTCATTCATTCAATAAATCAACTAAGTATCCATAAAAACTTTCTGGTGACATGACACAACTTGAGCCTTAAAATGACACTTGTCAATCTCTTTCTAGTCACTGAATCCCCACCCTGGTCCCAGCTGGCTACTGGCATGACTGTGACAGTGTCCATGGGAAGCCAGCAGGATGGAAGGGAAGATGATCATGGAGGGTACCTGTCTAGCATGTGACCTTTGCAAATCTACTTCATGGCTCTGCTCCTCATCCATCCTGTTAACACTGGGAGGTGACCATTGTTCCCATTGGAAAAGTGAAGAGGCTGAAGCCCAGAGACCTGGGAGACCTGGAGGAAGGCAGTATCTTGGGGATAGGATCATCCTGCCCTCTGAAGTCTTTAGCTACTACTGACTTGAAACTTTACTCCCACCAGCATTCCAATTTCCTGGGAAAATTCCAATGCCAGTGCAAAGATGGCATCATCAAATTTCTAGGATCTTACATTCTTATGACACCTAGGGCTCAATTTGGTCCTGTCTTGTCTGATATCTTGTTGGTCCTTTGAGTCCTGTGTCTTTTTATATTAATTCAGTGTCACAAGAAATCAGTCCTTTGCTGGAATTTCCAACACACACACACACACACACACACACACACACACACACACACAGAAGACATACAGGCTCAGACAAATATATACACACACAGATACACTCTTATGGATGGACCCAAACAGATATAAATAAAGACACACAAATGCACACACACAGACTGGGACTGCCTCACAGACACACAGACACATAGAAATATAGACATACATACTTATAGACTCTTACATACTTATACATAAACACACACATAAAAATTGATAGATACTCAGAGATCCATGGACACACACACCAGACTTGTATGTGCAGCAGAATTTACAAGGGTCTGGGGATATGAAAGGAGATTTTAATGCAAACAACTCATACATGAATGTTAGGAATCTTCTTTCAATTCTCCCTGAACATCTTGTCCCTTTTCACCTTTTATATTCCCTGCCCCTCATCAATATTCTCCTCCACCTTTTTCCTTATCAGAACAATTTATATCTTTTCAACTCCCTAATTTCAAAGTCTGCTCTGGACTTCTCTTTGCACTTCTCTCTTCTAATGATCTAGTTCTGTTGAGAAACACACTATAATTTGGTCTCCTGCACTCACATCAGGTTTTGCAAGGGAAAAAGAGCAGCAGAGATTTATTTGCCCACTGATGTGAAGTATGTCACATGCCCTCACACAAACCTAACCTAAAATGCTGGCATGGAGCTCACCACTTGGTCACTATCATTATTAATCAAGGGTTTTGTCTTGGTGCTGTTGGAAGTTTCCTTCTCCCCTCTACAAATCCACAGAATTTTCCCACAGTCCCTTCACCCAGTTTCCTCTAATATTGACTCTTAAAAAGATTAAATAGGCTGGGCACAATGGTTCATATCTGTAATCCCAGCAACTCAGGAAGCCGAGGCAGGAGAATTGAAAGCTTGAGGCCAGCCTCAGCAAGTAAGCAAGGCCCTAAGCAACTTAGCAAGATCTTGTCTCAAAATAAAAAAATAATAACTAAAAAAGGCTTGGGATGTCTCTCAGTGTCCAAGCACCCCTGGTTTCTATCCCCGATACAAATACATAATTAAAGAACTATAGTATAATGATCAAAACAAAGACATCAAACTGGGTACAAAACTATCAACTAACCTATAGACTTTATTTGAATTTCACCAATTTTCCTTTAAGATCCTGTTTCTGTCTGGGATCTTGTGTTGCACTTAGTCATAATGACTCCTTACTCTCTTCAAATTTGTGGCAATGCCTCGGTCTCTCCTAGTCTTTTATGACTGTGACCCTTTAGAAAGATGCTGGTAATATGTTTTGTACAGGGTCTCTCCTCTTGGGTTTGGTGTTTACTTATGACTGGGCAGAGTTATGGGTTTTATAGTGAAATGTCATAGAGGTGAAAGGTCCTTATGGAATTATTTGGTGGGAAGGGGGACACATCAGCATGACTGGTTAGGACTGATATTAATTTCAATTATTTAATTAATGTTATGCTTTTTGGATTTCTTACTATGAACTTACTATTTCTCTCTTTGTCATTAATAAATATATTTTGGGAGATACCTTGAGAATATCTTATTTTTCTGTCAATTTTCACTCACTTAGGGGATGTGGCTCAGTGGTAGAAAACTGGCCTGTCATGGGTGACGCCCTGGGTTAAATTCCCAGTAGTAGAGGAAAAAAAAAAAACAACTTTGCTTTTGCTCACTTAAATTTTGGCATCCATTCACAGATCTTACCCATAACAATTATTATTATGGTCTCCTAAATGTTATTTTGTTTTTATTTCCCTCATTCTTTTTTATTTATGAACTGTAATTCTCTTTAAGGAAACAACTTGCTCTTTCTCTATTCTTTTATTTCCTATTTTTCTATTCATATAGGCTATGGTTATATATTTAATTCTATGATTTATAATCAAATATTATCATTATTTATTTGCCCAAACTCTTCTAACTTGGCTGTTGGGAACTCTTTCAGATTGTTTCCTGTATCCTTTCAATAAGTCCCTATCATATTGACCAAGTTATGCTGCATGCATTACAAATATGTCACAATAAATCCTCCTGATAAATGTAATTGCAATGTACCAATTTTAAAAAAAAATCAATCCCCTATTCCTTATTGAGCATGTCTATTTTCTGCCACCACAAGGAGTTCCAGGATTATTTTATATTTTCCCTGCTCCAGTTCTGGGATCAACCATTTCATAAAGAGACCTGGTCTCTATTATTGGAGAATGGTATTTAGAAGCCAGATCTGGGTGGAGATCTGTCCTGCTCATTGCTATGAAAAAAAGTTTTAAGTTCTCTTAGTGTTCAGAATTTGGAACTATGTCAAATCCATAAATGCATGCATACACATACATCTCTTTTTCTTTGTTTTCTTTTTCCTTTCTTCAAAAATCTTTAGTTCATGTTTTTACTACTAATTTCAATTCAACACCACAGTGTTCATCCTAACACCATCTTTTTTCTTTTCCTTTTTATTTTTTTGTACTGGGGATTGAACTCAGGGGTACTCTACCACTGGGCTACAACCCCAACCCTTTTTATTTTATTTTGCATCAGAGTCTAAGTAAGTTGCTGAAACTGGCCTCAGACTTTCCATCCTGCTGCCTCAGCTTCCTGAGTAGTTGGAATCACAGGTCTGTACTACTGCACCCACCAAATGTCCTCTTTCCTTACTTGTGACTGTGGAATTCATTTTTCCTTTTCTTTTTTTAAATTAAAAGGCTGTTGCTTACATATTGCTAAATTGAGAAAAATGTTCCTCGAGTGTGCCTGACACAAGAACACAAGATTGGTTGCTAGATAATGTTGTAAGAAGCTACATAAAATAGAAGCCAACTGATTTAATGGTCCTTCTTCATGCAAAAAGAACTAATCACACTTTTTATGCTTTATTGGCAGTGAGGTGCAGAAGGGTCAGCCCAGGCTGTGGAATGTAAGCTTATTGTTCCAGCTAAATGAGACAGATGATATGGGATTGAAATTTTATTTAAGCAGTTGTTTGTCAACATGGTTCTGAAAAAAAAAGTTATTTCTTGCTCCAGTCCTCTGGGGAAAATTTCCACTCTGAGGTCCTCTCACTTTGGCCACTGCCCTCCCTGGAGGCAACCTGCCTCTTGGGATACTCTTTATCTCTTCATTGATTTCTGGTCTCTTCTCATTCCAACAATCCCAACATAAGTGCTGCTTCCTTTTCTTCCTACAAATTTTGCCTACTGTGCTTCAGCTATGTGAAAAATGATGAAGGAAGGGAAACAAGATTAGATCACTCTGAGGGCCTATGGAGTATTATTATTCCCAACTGAAATCCCCATTCTTTGAGTTCCTTCTAGTACAAAAGAAAATAAGCTTGGTGCAGGTATTATTCCTTTTAGAGTTATCAGTGATTCCAGAAGTCCACATAACTGTTTGACTGCCACCCTGACCCTCTTGCAGAGAGAGGTGGGGGGTCATCTACACAGTGGCCTGGGCTGACCATAAATGAATTGGAAACACCCATAGTGGGGAGAATGTCAGTGAAAGTGGGAGCCTAAGGAGAACCTATGTTTTCTTAGCCATATTCAAAAAGCCTGAATGAAACTGTTTAGCAGTCACAGACTTCCTGAGAATGCACTGGGCAGCTTCCTGGAGGTAACAGGGAGATAATTCATGATTGGGACACTGAACCATCACAAGAATGTGAAGAACTCATTTTGAGGATTCTGAGAATACTATACATTCTAGGAAGGAATGTTTAGCACAGTCACTTAGACTTGGTGGGATGTATGAGTGATAATATTAATGATGATGTCTTTGGGGGCATGCTGAGTAGGGATAATAGCAGTGGTTTAATAAGAAGATACTCATAACAACCAAGGTGGTTGAGGTTTAGTTCATGTCTTCCTTATGAACAGGCAAGGCACTTAAGTTTTCATCTTAATAAATTCTCACAACTGTGAGGCAGGTACTCCCATTAGTCCATTTTACATCTGACAACTGAGATTCACAAAGGTGGAGTATTGTACAGTGATCACAAAACTACAAGAAAACAAAGGCCTTTCATAAATATTTTACTGTGTGGTCTTGTTGGAAGGATCTGTCTTGTGGGTTGCAGGGATTTGATTTAGCCGAGGTAATAAGCATGCATGGGGCTATGGATGGTGCTTTAGCACAGTGTACCCAGTGCTAGTTACATGACTCAGAGAAAAGAAACTGAGACCCGACTGCAATCTAATGATAGAGGTGCTCAGTGAGCCAGTAAAGGAATGTGCTGATGGGGGCAGTCATAGCACCAAGGATTAGGTCACCCAATCACGTATTCAATGACCTGGCTGGGGTTCAGAAACAAGGTGATGAGAATTGAAGTAAGGCATGCCAGACAGACACAACAGCAGGAGCCAAAGCTCTGTAGTGTGCAGTAAGTAGCATGGCGTGGGCCTGCAGTGACAGGCAGTTTAATGCAGCCAGAATACATGGTTCAAGATAAAGGGAGAAAAGAGAGAAAACTGGAAGAGAAGCAGGGGCCTTAATTGAATCAGTCAAGGCCTTGGGACCTAGATAGATAAAAGCCTGGATCTGGAGTCCAATTCAGCCATGTACGAACTATTTTGACCCTGGGCCACATCTTTAGAAGTTTTTTAAGCTTTGTTTTACATAACTGGAAGCATAGTGACAGATAATAGTCTACATGTTAAACTGACAGCTTGGGTACCTGGTCTGGAGTCACAGAGTTGATGAATGGATTTGTCAAGAAGCATTTCTACTTTCTACTACATGTGATTAATGGATTTGTCATGAAGCATTTCTACTTTCTACTACATGGGATGAATGGATTTTCCAAGAAGCATATCTACTTTCTATTACATGTAAAGCTTTATTGTTCATCAATTGCTTATATATTCTTACTTACTTTTGAATGTTTCAGGTCATTTACCCTGTTAGTAGTGTGATTTTTCTGGCTCTGGGCTTGTCCTCTCAGTTTAGGTAGCCCTCAAGTGTAGACACCATATTTTAATCTATCATCACAAGATGTAGCCATGCAGGAATCTCAGCCTTACTAGACCATTAGAATCACTTGGGTGTACCAGAAAGCTGCACAGGTCTGTTCCACATCCCAGATGTATTAAACTAGGACCTTCAGGACTTTGGCTTGAGCTTTCACTCTTGGGCAGAAAAATGTTTGAATCAATGAGTAAACAATCATACTGTATGTACAGTTGTCCCTCAGTATTTTTGAGAGTCTGGTTTCAGAACTTCTCCTTGACTCCAAAATCCATGAATGTTCAACAATTTATACAAAGTGGCATAATATTTGTATAACCTATACTTATTTTTGGTACATTTTGAATTACCTCTAAATTACTTATAAAAATAGTACAATGTAAATTCTATGAAAATACTCATTATAATGTATTGTTTAGGAAATAATGACAAGAAGAAATGTCTATACATGTCCAGTAAAAATGCAATTTTTAAAATATTTTTAGTTGCATATGGACACAATACCTTTATTTTATTTGTTTTATCTATTTTTTTAAATGTGAGACTGAGGATCAAACCCAATGCCTCACATATGCTAGGCAAGTGCTCTACCACTGAGCCACACCCTACCCCATAAATGCAGTTTTTTTAAAAAAATATTTTTACTTTTATTTTTGTAGTTGTCAATAAACAGCATGCCTTTATTTTTTTTTTATTTTTATGCAGTGTAAGGATCAAACCCTGTGCCTCACACATGCTAGGCAAGCACTCTGCCACTGAGCTATAGCCCCAGCCCTCAAAGCAATTTTTTAAAGAAAGTTTTTGATCCTCAACTGGCTGAACTATGGATATAGGTGGCTAGCTAAATCAGTCAGGATAGACTACAGCAGGGTATGATAGATATTAACCCCCAAATTTCAATGGCTTAAAATCAAAAAGATCTGTGTTTTGCTCACATTATGCAACCATGATAGTTTGATTGAGGGCTCTGCTCAATGGAGAAAACATCTTAACGGGCATTATTGTTTGTCCTATCAGAGAGACATATCTCAGGCTCATCTCTCACTAGCATTAAATGCTCCATCCAGGAATGGCACAAACTCCTTCCATGCACACTCTTTGGTCAGGACTAGTCACGTGACCTGGAAGTGCAATACTGGAGGTTCCCAGAAGGTGAAGAGCCAGAAGTCATTGGTGAGCAGTGCAAATGACTACCAGACTCTACAAAATTGGCACCATCAACTTTATTTCTCAGCAATACTTACAAGGTGTGTTCAAGGCCAAGTATAAAATATGGAGTGGGATTTCAATTTTTTTGGTTTGGCACAGGGCCCTAATTTTTTGTTTTGCTTTTTTTTTTAGTTTAATGAGGCTAGATGGTATATGGCATTAAACTTGGTGGTTAAAAGCCTGAATGTCCAAACCTTCATCTCTGCCACTTACCAGATGTGTGAGCTGGACAAGTTAAAGACCATTTATACCCATCAAAGAGATAATCAAAGGATGTGAGAGGCTAATGAAGGAGGTTCTTTCTCAAATCCAGTGCTTAGAACCAGACAGCACTTACCTGAGTAGGACTGATGGGGAGAGGGCTACTTTAGGAGGTTTCACAGGAATTGGGGTGGCTCCAGATGGCAGGGAGGATGCATGTTTATCCCCCATAAATTGCTGCCTCCCTGCTTGACCCAGTGTGAATGTTTGGGCTGAAGAATCAGAGAAGCCAACTGGAGTTGTTTTAACCACATGAATTAGCTAAGGAAAGGGGATGTACAGGCTTCCTACAGATTCTCTCTCTCTCTCTCTCTCTCTCTCTCTATATATATATATATATATATATATATATATATATATATATGCAGTATGGGGATTGAACAAGGATCTTGCATGTGCAATCTACCACTAAGCTACATCTCCAGCCCTTTTGAAAAGGATTCATATTGAGATATGGTCTCACTAAGTTGTATAGGCTAACTTTAAACTTACCATCCTCCTAGCCTTGCCTTCCAAGTAGCTGGGAATACAGGCATGTGCCACCTCATCTGCCCAGGGCTCTCTCTTAAAGCAGATAAATTTCTTGTACCACTGTCTCTAGCAAGTTTCCCCAAAATATCCTGGGCTCTAATGGGCTTTGGCTTATGAGAGGCCAGTGTTTTGGGGTAGAAATACTAACTGCTTTAAGTAGAAAGGGTATTTCATGAGAGGATGTCAGGCACCCCATAGAATCATTGTTAGGGCTGGAGAAATCATTGACCAAAAAAACTGTTTTAGATATGACAGTTTGGATTATAGGCCTGTGTAATTGCACCTGGCAACAGTTGTACTTTAAATTGCAGTATTATTATGAAACTTTATATATACTTGATCTGCATCCACCTTTCTTAAGAGACACCTCATTGAAAGGGAGAAACTTTGTGGTGTATCTTTATGATCATTTTTTATGAGCTTTACCAGAGTGTTTAACATAGATAAGGTTCCTAGAGGATAAATTGTCAAGACTAAATTATATGATACTTAGACTTTTCTGACCCATAGTAGGTTGGGGTTTTCAAAGATTAAAATGCTTTTTACAGAACAAAATTATGTCTATGAACTTGCTACTCAGAGTGTATTTTACAATTTTTCCCCAAGGTCTTTATCAGTACCATATTCTTATCAGTGCTGTGCATTTTGGGGCTGTGACTCTTATGCAAATTTAAATATAGAAGATAACAGCCTTCAAGATACCATAGTGTGACAAAGGAGAAAGGCAAGTACAAGAACCTTTAGAAACAGAACACTCCCTAAGGCATTAATCAAAATGTATGTGTTGTAATCAGTTTGGGAAGGATCAATATGAAATCTGTGAGAAAAATGGCCTTTCCTGTGTTACTGGCATATTTAATGTGTTATCAAGCCACATTTGTATACACTGAACTTTAAAATCATGCAGGGGAGAGAAAATTGCGGGAACATTGGTTCTTTTGAACTGCCCACTTTTAATTCAACATACTTTGTTGTATATTCATGTACCACTGATGCAGCAAATGTCACCAGCACTGCTAAAAATGAAGAGCATAGTCAAATAATTATCCATTGTACACCCCCAACAAGTAATGATCAACCCATTTGGCTGTAATATTTTACTTTAAGTAAACATTGGGCAAATATATTTAATCTTCCTGGAGATGGATGTTATTTCTATTTTATAAAGGTGGGACTAGATGATCCTGTAAGGCCTTCTGATTCATAGTGTGGCCAGTGTACCAGCATCTCTTGCAGAATCTCAGGCTCATACCACTGAATAAGAATCTGCATATTAACAAGCTCTTGCAGGGGAGGGTCATGTACATCAAGTTGGAGAGAAAATTTCTTGATGGTCCTTTAGGTCTAGAACTAGTTCTGATGTAAGTCACTGGTCCATAATTTTTTTTTGTTTTTATATTAGTCTTTATTTATTGTAGTGCCAGGGATTGAACCCAGGGCCTCCAAAATGCAAAGCTTGTGCTTTATTACTGAGCTTTGTCCCCAGTCTTCTTCTTCTTCTTCTTCTTCTTCTTCTTCTTCTTATTATTATTATTATTATTATTATTATTATTATTATTTTATTTCATTTTATTTTTGGGTATTGATTGAATCCAGGGTTGCTTAACCACTGAGCCACATCACCAACCTGTTTTACTTTTTCATTTTAAGGCAGGGTCTCATTAAGTTGCTTTGGGGCTCACTAAGTTGCTGAAGCTAGTTTTGAACTTGTGATCCTCCTGCCTTAGCATCCTGTGCCACTGGGATGATAAGCATACACCTATAATTTTTTAAAATGCAATCTTGTCTATTCTTTTTTATTTAATTCATTGAAGTTGTAGTTTTAGGAAAGTTATTAAATGATGCCAATATTTACTTGATTGTAATGTCATATTCTGCCTTGCGTACCAGAGAACTTGGATTTATACTTTTACTATAAAGACAAGGTTTTAAAAATTTTTTGTTAAATCAGGTGCTACCAAATAGATTCCTATTAGTATGATGTCACAGGATGAACTGGCCATTAATTTTGGGGGTAGGGAGGGTGACGGGGTAACAGGGATTCAACTCAGGGGCACTCAGCCACTGAGCCACATCCCTAGCCCTATTTAATATTTTATTTAGAGACAGGGTCTCACTGAGTTGCTTAGCAACTCAGTGTTGCTGAGGCTGGCTTTGAACTCACAATCCTCTGGTGTCAGCTTCCTGAGCCACTCGGATTACAGGTGTGTGACACCATGCCTGGGTTGGCCATTAATTTTATAACTTAGAATCATCAGTGCTGTGAATTCACTAATAACTGATGCTGAATTGTGAGCTTCTTAAGGGTCTATGTATGTATGCTTTGAATATTTAACCCATTTCCTTGTGTGGAGAAGGAGAACAAACTTAATTTTAACAGATGAGTAAGTGCAACTAGCATGAATCATTTATGTAATTTATTTTATTGTGCAGATATTAATTTTTGATAGTTAGGAGTGCAGTTTACTCTTTTGCCCATGAATGATTCAAGTGTTGGAGATTGTACACAGAACTGATGATCAGTGAGAAGGAAACAACATACATTTTGAAGGGGATGGTGGTACTGGGGATTGAATCCAGGGGTGCTTAACCATTGAGCCACAGTCTCAGCCCTTTTTTATATATTATTTATAGAGGCAGGGTCCCACTGAGTTGCTTAAGGCCTTGCTAAGTTGCTGAGGCTGGCTTTAAATCCATGATCCTCCTGCCTCAGCCTCCAGAGCCTCTGGGATTATAAGTGTGTGCCATTTCGCCTGGCAGGAAACAGCATTCTTTGTAGTACTGGACACACCTATAATTGGGTTCATTCTGGAGGCTGAGGCAGGAGGACTGCAAGTGCAGGGCCAGTGTCAACAACTTAATGAGACCCTCGCCAATTTAGAGAGATCCTGTCTCCAAATAAAAAGTGAAAAAGGCTGGGTATATACTTTAGTGGTAGAACACCCCTGGGTTGAGTCCCTATACTACCCTCCCCACAAATAAAATGTGGGAAAGAACTTCCATTCTAGCACTTCCTGATGGTTCAGAGTGAAAAGAAATTTGACTAAAAATTTTGTGTTCATTGAAAATCAGATAAATGATGCAGAACTGTAGTTCTATTGTATATGTCAAATTTCATGACAATTCAGAAAGTTAAAACATCTTTTAGGCAATCATAATACATAGTTTTCTTGTTCTTTATAGTCAAACATTTTCACTCCTTAATTATAAATGAATTATTTTTCATTTGTGACATTACTAGCATGTCAAAATCAGTTATTAGAACCAGCAATTCAGCTACTAAGTGCATTCTTGCGAGATATATATATATATATATATATATATATATATATATATATATATATATATATATATATATGTTTTACTATTATATAGGGGTTTTGTTTTGTGCCAAGCTTTGTATAAATATTTAACATTGATTATCTACCATAACCAACTTCAGCAGGTTGCTGTTAAATGCCATAAGAAACTGGGTTTAAAATGTTACAAATCTGTGTATATACCTACACATACAGTTATAAAATATATAGAGAGCTGGGGTTATGGCTCAGTGGTAAATGGTAAAGCTTTTGAAATGTTGGAGGCACTGGGTTTGATTCTCAGCACCACATAAAAACAAACAAACAAACAAACAAATGTTCATCAACAACTAATACGAATATTTTTTAAAAAATAAAATACATAGGGATAAGGAAGGAAAAAAAAAGCTAATATTTACTAAAGTTCTATTATGTGCCCAGCAGCCTGCTTAAGTATTTATGTATGCAAATTTACTTAAGCAGTCAACTGTATTAAGAGGCATTATTATCCACATATCAGAAAATGCAACTTATTAGGCTTAAGTGGCTTTTTTAAGGTAAGAGCAGCAAGTTATGAACCATCTGATTCCAGACCCTCAATATTTTAAGTACCTTTATTTGCTAGATACTGTGCTTTGTATATTTAGTATAAGAAAAAGTAGAGGGCTGCGGTTATAGCTCAGTGGCGGAGTGCTTGCCTGGCATGTGTGAGGCACTGGGTTCAATCCTCAGCACCACATAAAAAATAAAGATATTGTGCCCATCTACAACTAAAAAAAAATATTTAAAAAAATAATAAAGAAAAAGAAAAAGTAGAAAATTTCTTGGAAATATCTCTATATGGCCTTACCAAATAATAAAAGAAACTAATCCTGGTTATGTTTTGTTTCAGTACTAGTGATTGAACCCTGGGGAGCTTTACTACTATGTACCCTCCCTGGAGCCCTTTTTATGTTTTTAGTTTGAGACAGGATCTTGCTTATTTGATGAGGCTGGCCTTGAACTTGCCATCCCCTACTGCTTAAACCTCTTCAGTCCCTGGGATTATAGGTGTGTGCCAGCTACCCCAAGATATTAAGCTGCTTAATTTTTAAAATAGCCTAGTCTGTGACTGAAATATCTTAAAAGCAATATTTTTTTTTTCCAGTTTGGTTCAATTCAATTAGGTAGCTGATTTATTCTAGATTCAAACATCATTAGTCATTCTATCAAGAATATTAAATGAAATATGGTATTTTCTAAATTGTCTTTCATGTTTCTGTTTCTTTTTCATGTTAGGTGCTTTTAAGCCCTGTGAATATTTACTGGGAGGCTGGATGATACATCCCACCATGTGGTTCATTTTTTTAGTTGCATTGTTTTTCAACCTGCTAGTCTTTTTAACAACCTTCACATCTTGTACATCACTGCCTTCCTCCAAGTTGTTCATAGACTTGATTTCTGTGTCTAACTTATTCATGGGAATCTATTCTGGCATGTTAACTTTTCTTGATGCCGTATCCTGGGGCAGATTTGCTGAATTTGGCATTTGGTGGGAGACTGGCAGTGGCTGCAAAGCAGCTGGGTTCCTTACAGTTTTTTCTTCAGAAAGTGCCGTATTTTTATTAATGTTAGCAGCTGTTAAAAGAAGCTTATCTGCAAAAAATATCATGAAAAATGGGAAAAGCAATCATCTCAAGCAGTTCCCGATTGTGGCCCTTTTTGCTTTTCTGGGTGCTGCAGTATCAGGCTGTTTCCCCCTTTTCCATAGAGGGGAATATTCTGCATCACCCTTGTGCTTGCCATTTCCCACAGGAGAGACGCCATCATTAGGATTTACTGTGACTTTAGTGCTGTTAAACTCACTAGCATTTTTATTAATGGCCGTCATCTACACTAAACTTTACTGCAACTTGGAAAAAGAAGACCTCTCAGAAAACTCACGATCTAGCATGATTAAGCATGTTGCTTGGCTAATTTTCACCAACTGCATCTTTTTTTGCCCTGTTGCATTTTTCTCATTTGCACCATTGACCACTGCAATCTCTATCAGTCCTGAAATAATGAAGTCTGTTACTCTGATATTTTTACCATTGCCTGCTTGCCTAAATCTGGTCCTGTATGTTTTCTTCAATCCAAAATTTAAAGAAGACTGGAAGTTACTGAAGTGATGCGTTACCAAGAAAAGTGGATCAGTTTCAGTTTCCATCAGTAGCCAAGGTGGTTGTGTGGAATAGGATTTCTACTATGACTGTGGCATGTACTCACACTTGCAGGGTAACCTGACTGTATGTGACTGCTGTGAATCTTTTCTTTTGACAAAGCCAGTATCATGCAAACACTTAATAAAATCACACAGCTGTCCTGCATTGGCAGTGACTTCTTGCCAAAGACCAGAGGGATATTGGTCTGATTGTGGCACACAGTCAGCCCACTCTGACTATGCAGATGAAGAAGACTCCTTTGTCTCAGACAGTTCTGACCAAGTGCAGGTGTGTGGACAAGCCTGCTTCTATCAGAGACGAGGATTCCCTTTGGTGTGCTATGCTTACAATCTACCAAGAGGCATAATCCACTTGAATCTAATGTATGAAATATGATATGTCAAGAGCTTTGTAATGTTTTGAACAACTAATAAAAAATAAAAATAAAGAAAATACCAATCAAAAAAAACTTATATAAGTGAACTTAATAAAATCTTGGTGAAATGGCAAAAAAAAAAAATTTAAAAAATGAAACTAAAAAAAAACGAATCTACCAAGAGGTAAAGACTGAACTACTGTGTTCGTAACTGTTTCTCCCATCAACCAAATTCACAGTATTTATAGAGTGAACCCTATTCTGTTCTTTCATCTGGGAAGCACTCCTGTAATCACTGCCTGGTGTCACATAGAAGAGAAGGTGGCAGTTTATTTCTCAAATCTGATATTTTTCAAAGAACAGGTACCTAAATTATTAATTGGTGAAAAATGCAATGTCCAACGAATGGTGGTCTATTTAAAACAGAATTTGAAAAGAATTTTGGGTGTGGTATAGTAATATAACTTGTAGGTTTTTCAGATCCATAAGGAGCAAATTTATACCTATTTCTGAATTAAGCACAAGATAAAGGACAGCTGTTAATATTTTTAAAAAAGGTAGTTCAAAATGTGACTTTATATAACTGACAGAAAAGTCTTGCTAATTTTACCTAATATGTGATCATTAATCTCAGGACAAGTTACTACAGGGCCAAAAAAGGAATTGTTTCCCAAATAGAACTGTGAGAGTACGCATAGGTATCATTGTTTTCTATTTCCACTTTTACAGGAGAATCACAAATTTTGTTCAATTGCTTTATAAGTCTATATAAACCTGAAGATGTTTTAAAAACCATATTAACAGCTGTTAGAATAAAAAAATCAGTACATTTGTTTGGGTTCATTTTATATTGCTTTGTTATGCTCACCATGATTTTCAGTGTTTTGCAATTATATTACTAGTACAAAATAAATGGCTAATTGATGTGTGAGTTTAAGTAGTTTTGGCTACACTACTTACTAATGAGATTTTAATAGTACCTAAGGGATTCGATGGCTCCATGTAATGTTCCCATTAATGAATGCTTCTTAATATCATCGGTTCTACTGATATTTTCCAGTTTTGTTCTTATGTCATCTATTTAAAGTATGGATTATACAGAAAGTAAACTGGGGTCATTTTTTTAATTGGAGGAAGCTGAAAATAAATATGACACAAAGCACTTAAATTTATTTCTTAGTGAACTGGATTCTTCTAAACTTATGTTATTACTTGGAAGCTTCTATAAAATTTTCCCATACCATGACTTACAAAAAAACCTATTCAATAGTTTATATGCTGAGTTCTTGTTAGACTAGACAGACATATCATTAAGAGGTGGGGGAGAAAGGATAAGGTTTAGTCCTATGTTTTGAAAATTAAAAATTTTACCTGATTCTCATCTAGGGTCTTCTGCCATGTTTTTTTTTTTTTTTTTTTTGGAGTCTTAAAGTTATATTTGCTCAATATGTTTTTTGAACAATGTACTAAATAGCAAACCTACTACCATATTATTTTCCTGGATATACTAAAAAATTAAGCTAGATTACAGTTTAATAATTAAACTGTGCATACTGTGCATATAAAGAATTTTTATCTTATGTAAATTATTTTTACAACACAAGTTGGGAAACATGGCTTCTGTTCAGTTCATTTAATTAAAGCTACCTCCTATAGTGGCTGCCAGTAGCAGAATGTTAAATTGTGGTTTATATACTTTTTTTCATTGTGAATAATCTTGGTTGTACATTGTCAGTGTAAAAACAGAATCTTTGTATATCAAAATCATGTAGTTTGTATAAAATGTGGAAGGGATTTATTTACAGAGTGTTGTAATTTTGTAAGGCCACCTATTTACAAGTTTTAAAATTTGCTATCACGGTTTATATATTTAAACATCTGATAAATATTAAATCATAACTTGGTAGTAATCTTAATTAAACTTGTTTTCTCAAAATTCAAGTTATTGAAAACTTTTCTTTCATTTAAAAAATAGAAAGCAAATATATAAAATCTGTGGTAAACTGTGCTATATATTGTATGAAATATAATACTGTACTCTATGTTTTGAATTATTAAAGTTTCTAGAAAGCAATATATTTTGCCTTAATTTGTAACTAAGTATGCTAATGCATTTACTAACTATTATAGAGACAAATTTAAAAAGTTTTAAATAGAAAAGACAGTATTAGAAAAAATGTTGGAAATAAACATTAGAAAATATTGTTTGATAGTTATCTGTCAATATTTAAGAACACTTAAACTTAAAACTTTTATCCTGTCTTAAGTCTGAACTGTATTGTGGAAAACATATTTTGAAATATAAGTGAATACCACCAATTTAATCTTTATTTAAAAGCAAATGATTAAAAATATCTACATGATATTAATTGTAGTCAGTTGCCTAGAAATGTAGTATTACAATCTCCAAGCTCTCTTTGGACAAATGAGAAAACAAAGGGTTTAATGAAATTTAGGTGAATCCCTGAACCACAGCAAATTAGATCCCAATCAAAACTTAGTTCCTCTTAATTTTGGACACATTTTCTAGGTGTCAGTAAATGTGTATGCCTCTTCCTGTTTTAAAATTCATATGTGTTTGAAATTTTCACAATAAAAGGAATGGTTTAGGTACCCCTCTCCCTCTCCCCTTACCATACCCACCACCAAAACCACAACACACAATAAACCCTGTTTCATCTTCACCTTATTCACTAGCCCCTCAATCCTTCTGCCTCTTAGACTATTTGAAGCAATCCAAGACATATTGTTTCATCTGTAAATGTCTAGGAATAATTATTTTTAAAACTAACTGAAAATGGCATGATTTTTGAAACAATGTCATACAGGAATTTGTAAGGAAAAGTCATTCTTCACTTACAGGTTACAGAACCAGTAAAACAAAATCTCAAATATATCATGAAAGTGAAAATAAATGAGTAGTAAGAAAAGACATTAGTAAGTAAAACTTATGGGAAAAATCTTTTAATGCTTTTTATACCCTTCTTTATGACTTCTTGGCCCCAATAATGTAAAGGCAGTATAAGAGACCACAAGACTTGACTACATTCAAGTATGTGTACCCACAGCATGGAATTGCCCCTAGTCTTTGGGTCTCCAGTATTGTTAACATATAATGTAATTGTCATAATGATGACCCTGAAGTATGAAGGAAAGTACTTTTTTTTATAAAGCATTTTTTTTAAAAAATAAAACATCTAAAGGAGGAAGGGAAGTATATGACATCTTAGATTCCCATACCGAAAAGTTATAGTGCAAAAGCTTTGGCATTCAAGTGATACAATTTACTCTTAAATCTGTCAGATCCTGAACTAAAAATTTTGAGGATTAATTAGATAATATGACTGTGATGTAGATTATTTCCTTAATATTATAGAGAAGTAAATTAGGATCAGAAAGTTCAACAGCTGATTTATGGAAATTTATTAAGAGAAAAACCATTGATTAAAATTCTTTTTCTTTCATAGATAAAACCTGTGAGTTTTCCACTATGCTTGCATTAGGTTATGTTTGTTGGGAAATTTCTCCTAAAGCTTTCTTCCTTGTGAAGTTCTAAAACAGTTTAGGGTCTTTTGATATTACTGATTCTCAAAATATTCTAATGAAAGGTTTTAGCCAGACATGCCAATATTGAATTATTAGGGTAGAGAATGAAAAAACTCTACTAAATAAGTTTTGTTCTTTGATCAATTTATTACTCATTTGGTTTGCTCTGATTTTCTTCATTTCACTGTTGTTACTAAAATTTAAAAATATTCCATTTAAGAAGTTTTAAGCATGCATATTTATTTTTTTTTGTGGTAGGGGAATCAAACTCAGGGTCTCCCATGCTCTATGCCTCTAGCTGGCATATCATATTTTATTATAGCTTCTGCTTCCAGAATTGTCTTTGATTGTTAATATTTTTATCATATTTCATTGTCCTGTGTCAAATTTTGTAGATCTAAACTTCATCAAGGATGGTGTATTACTCTTTGATCAGTATCAACTTTATGTGCTATTTTTAGCCACTGTCCGTTTTCACATTATACTTCTACCAGTTATTCAAATTATGAACTAGACAGAGCTAAATTTACAACTGTATAAATAAAGCATGCAGCTTTATAATGTCTGTCATCTTTCTTTATCCCCATCTCCAATTCCTGAGTTCCCACAAAATATGCTTTCCTCATAAAATACACATCACAGCATATTTTAATTACGTTTGTCGCCACCAAAAGATAAGGAATTTAGAGTAACAGCAGCTTTTACCTCAGTGCTTAGCAAAGGTTAGAGGCTTAGCACATAATAGAGGCTTAAAAAAGTAAAAACAATTCGCAGGTGTAGACAGACTAGTTGCCTTAAGACGCCAGGCAAACAAGATGTAACAAAACACTAAAAGATTGTCCTAAACCTGCATTATTTTTTGGTAGCAGGGATGGAACCCAGGGCCCCATGCATGCTAGGCAAGCACTTTACCACTGAGCTACATCCCCAGGCCACCTAAACCTGCTTTCTTGGATACACTTGTAAAGTTAAATTACCTCACCCTCAAAAAAGCATGAACTGTTCAAGGAAATTAAGACTGGTGCATATAATCCTGATTTTATATGTGTGTTGGGGTGGGGGGTGGGGTCGAGGGGTGGATGTTAGTCCTTAATTCTGCCTCTTTCCCTTTAAGAGGAGTTGCTTTATTCAGTAATAACGTTATTTCAAATACCAAATGGTCTGCAACAACACCTCAAAAAAAGCCCAGGCCCTCCCGAAGGTGTCTGCTGGAAGAGAGCAGAATTGAATAAGTTCATAAGCAACAGGCACCTTCCAGACACAGGAAGAAGGGCAGACAGAGAGGAAGCCATGCTCTATAGGCCCAGACACAGCCCTCGCGTCCTCCTTGCGTTGCCATGGCAACACAGCATCGGGCGGGCCCGGATTGGCCGGGCCCAGCGCGCGGGGCCTGCTGGGAGAGCATGTCCCCGCCACAGCTTGGCCGGTTTGAACTTGGCGGACCAGATGCGGGCTGTGTGGCCGTGGAGTGTTGCTTCTTCCCCTCCCGGCATCCTGTTCTCTGCGGACTGTAGTTCCCAGTCTGAGGCCTCCGTGGCCTCCTTCTCCGTCATCATGACGGGTCCCTGGAGGCAGAGGCTGGGGGCGGTGGCGACGTCTATCTGTTGGTCGCCGCTGCCTCAGAGCTGCAGCAATTCCACCATGTCACTGTTGTCTCCCCTCGGCCACCAGAGCTTTTTGTTTGACGATGAACATGGTGATGGAGAGGATGAGGAAGATGTGGAGGAAGATGTCCATGACGTAGAGGCCGAGGTGTTGAGCCTGAGAGGAACGGAGTTACCAGGGCGCGCCAGGTAAACCTGAGGCTGCCCGACCGATACCACCGGTCCCAAGGTTCCTTGGACCCTTCAAAGTACCTTCAGCAAACCAAAACAATCTCCTGTCTTCCACCTTAGAGGCTGAGCAGGCGCCTGCATCCTTAAATGCAGCCCTTTCTGCAGAGAGTCCTGGGCCATTTCTTGAAGATGACATGTTTTCTGATTCTTAGCCCTTTAACTGCTGCTATCTCAATTTCCTTAAAAATGACCCGTATATAGTCTCGAACACAGAAAACTGCTTCTATTTCAGGAGTTTTACAAATCCTCAGAAATCCAGATGGTGAACTGAAGAACTCTTGTCCATAATCTTACTTCCAAAATGTGTTTTATGTAGTAGGTTATAATAGTGTAAAGAGCTGAAGCACAGAGATTAGTCCACGACAGCATGCAGAGGCAGGGTTGTGTCTGATCTGAGGACGAACTTTCAGTGGAATAGTTATTGTTGTATCAAAGAATATTTGAAGCAAAGGGATTATTAAAAACCATCTTAATGTTTATTTCTACAGTGATTCAGTCAGCAAACATCTATGTTTTGCCACATATTAGTTTAGGTACTGGGGACCATAAATAAAATATACTAGATTTTATTAAATTAAAGCCCAGCTCGGTCCACTCATTTTACATGTGATAAAACTGCATCACAGAACACAAATAAAAAGTCTGACTCAAAGGCATACACCAATTTATTAGCAGACCTGGGCCTAATAGTGAGGTAAACCGATCAGGTTCCCTCTTATACAGGATGACTATTTTAGGGTGTATAGAAATAGAAGCAAAAGGCCTATCACTGTAATAATGTAGGTCTATTTTGGGGTAAACGTCATCTTCAGAAGCCAATTTACAAGTTTCTGATCATCAAACTATATAAGGAACAATACAGGAAATATAAAAAATGCAGACCAGAGAACCCATACTTTATGTGTAAGTGACAAGTTGGCCCCTCTCTGTATAAGGAATGAATGAATGGAATGTGGAACCATCTGAAATGACCCATACATGGTTACAAAAGTTACTCTTTTAAAGATGAGAGGTATGTTGGTGGAAATGGAAACTAGGAAGAGTAACCATGCATGCTGTCCAGGCTGATTGAAAAAACAAGAAAGAGGCCATCTCATATTAACCCTATAGATTCAGTGGTAAGAGTTAGGGTTTTAGGAGACCATTTTCATCTATGTTTTATAGGGATTCTTTAGGACTTAGTGGGTATTAGATATTTTTAAAATGAATTTTAAAGATGTGTGAAATACCTTCTGAACATAATTAACAGGACTAAACAAGGTGGACATAGTTTATCAGCCTGAGGAATAAATGACCATGAAAAACTGCAGCTCAACTACTAAGACCCTGCATTAGCTTCCACAAGCCAAAATGCTAATCAAATGGAACCTGTCAAGGGAGGAGCCAGACCTATCTATGTCTCACTCAAAGCCTGAATGAGCTAATAGGGCTAAGGCTGCCTAAGCACATTTCATTCCCCATGAGTCAAAAGAATACTGAGGATGTGGGTCTAGAAAGATTGCAGAATTTGTTAGATCTTGTGTGAGGCAAGTGTTAAATTTTTATTAGGTACTCAATAAATGTGTGTTGAATGAATTCCTGTTTCTCCTTCCTGGAGAATAGTTAGATACCATGATTATTTTCAAATGGTTCAGTAACACTAGCACTTCTTTTAGAAGATGACTGTGTTCCTTTAGTTGTTGTTCTGGATAGCTTGTATGGGATGAGATGAAGGAAGGCAGCCTGAGTCATAGCCCAGCCATTGTTTTGGGCTATCAGCATCCTCTGTAGAGTACAGAGAAACCAAGAGCTCTGGGATTTTATGCCTCTCTCTGTCCCTTACTAGCTACATCTGATTGTGGCATACTAGTAGAGTAAGGCTTCTTTGAGATAGACTCAGGCATTGGCTGCACATATCTTTGTTCTCAGATTTGTGTGTGTGCTGGGCCTCATACATGCCAGGCAAGCATTATGCCGCTCAGTCACACCCCAGTCCCTCAAGATAATTTTCAGTACAAGTAGATTTATGCTTAAAAGATGGATTAACCTTCAAGTGTATTGGCTGAGATTGAGAAGATAATAAAAGATGACCTCAAGACAAGATGATGAAAAGTATTTTTCTGGAGTCTTTTATAATATGCTTTGGGCCTACTGCTTATCTATTTAGTTCTTTTCTGTATTTCATATAACTATAGTTAGGAAAGTTATGCCTTAATAAGTTTCTTCTCATAAATAGCTAATTATGAAGCCTTTCTTTATTATGAGTATATCTGTAGTTTATATGCTATACATTTTGAACACGTTTGCTAAAAATGTTAAGGCAGGCAGTATTTAAAGTGTTATCTAAAAAAACTGATTTGACTTATTTCTTCTTTCAACAGTGTTTCATATTCTAGACCCTCAGTCAAGACATATTTGGTTTTCTTCTTTCCTTTTTTTTTCCAGTCCTGGGGATTAAATCCAAGGTGCTTTAATCTACAGCCTACTAATCTACAGCCTCCTACATTGCTGGGATTACAGGTATATGCTATCACAACCAGCCATGTTCTTATTTATTTATTTATTTATTTATTCATTCATTCATTCATTCATGTACTTTTCTTTAAGGAACTCATGGCCTGTGGCAGAGGGAGACCAGTGACAGGAAGCCCAAGGCAGTTAATCCAGAAGTTTTTAGAAAGTTTCCCAGACAATATAGTATCAGAATAAAATCTTGAAGGAAGAATAGGAGTTAGTTATAGTAATAATTATAATAAATGGCATAGCATGTATTTACTGAGGGCCCAGAACTATACTAAGTGCTTTGCTTCTTCATGCAGCTACTACTGTCATCTCCATTTTACAGATGGGATCTCTTTTTCAGAGAAATTTGAATATGTGCAGAAGCTAGGAAGAAGCATATAGAGATTTTATCCCCAGGCTGTTTTACTCATGAAAGTAAGCTCTTAATCTGGCCATATGTGAAGGTAGAGGAAAGGCATTTCGGTTTTAGGCAAAAGCTGAAGAGCACAATACCATAGTGCATTTACCAACCCACAGAAGTTCAACATGACTGAAATGTAGAGTCTGTATCACCCATTTATGAAAAGAAAGGAAGGAGTCAATTTATGGATGTCAGGCTAAGGAGTTTGGATTTCATCCTGTGCGCAAATGGGCCCTGAAGAACTTTGAGATGAGAAGTTATATGATAAAGGGATGCATTGGTAGGGGCAAATCTGGCAACAGGTTTAGAGAATGATTTAAAAGGGAAGGCTAGATACTGTTTATGTTTGGAGTGTTTGAAAGTTTTGAGAAGAGAATCACTTGAGAAAATTGAAGGATGTAGAATTGATATGACTAGTGATTGTATGGGCATGAGGGTAGGGGGAATCAGACATGGAGGGGTAGTGGGTGGAGTCAGATCTGGATTTCTGGATTAGGTAACTGGCTGGATGGTGGTAACATTCACTTAGGGTTATAAGAGGAGTAAAATTTTTCTTAGTGGGGAAGAAAGAGGGGGGTGGATGATGGAAAATGCTTAGATTTTTTTTTTCAATTGACTGAGTTCAATATCATGGAGCTGTCTATAAAATTGTTGGAAATAAGTCTGGAACTTAAGATAGAGATCTGGCCCAGAATAGCTGATCCAGATATCACCAGCATATAGTGATAGTTGAAGCTGAGAACAGATGAGGTCATAATGCAACACTGAAGAGGAAAGATGTGCCTAAGAAATAATATATTAACAATGTCTCTTTTCCACTTAGAATACAAGTTCTGAAAAGACATGAATGGATGATTAAATAACATAACCCCCCGAAAAAAATTAGGGAAACTGAATCTATGAGGTAGAAAAAGTGGTACAAAGCAGTTGTGAGGCAATTGTTTGTTAGAAGGAACAATGTTGAAGATACACATACCTGAGTCTATATAATAAACTTGCCCCTGGAGCTATGTTGGGTACTGAACAACCTTCCTATCCATGAGTACTGATTGTTAAGTTTTCCATAAGTTTTGTGAGGCTTATGTATCCAGCCAAATCCTTCTGTTCTTTATTTACTCATATAGTTAATTTTCTTTATACCCAGAAGAGTCAGACTGACAGAAGGTACAAAGTGGAGATGAAGACAATGATAAGAAATAACCATATTGAAGAGTCTTGTATACTCTAAGAACTGGCAAAAGGTCATCAAACAAAATATTAAATGTTGAAGGAGAGAAGGGCCACAGCAGTAGTGGGTGTAGCTCAGTTGGTACAGAGTATACTTAACATGAATGAGGCTCTGGCTTCGATTCCCAGCACTGAAAAAGAGAAGAGTATATTTTTTTCCTATAGCTTTCTATTTCAAAATAATTTCAAATTTAAAGAAAAAGAATATAAAAAACTTTTGTTCATCCTTTACCCAGAATTCCTAATTATTAAATTATTTGCTTTTAATCATTCTCTCAGTATATATGTACACATTACTTTTTTCTGTGCTATATAATGGAGGGAAAGGGAAAGGTCTGCCCCAGGATCTGATTAACGTTATGTGTATATGTGTGTATGTGGTAGTGGAGCCATAGATATAGTTCAGGGGCATGTCCAAGGCCCTGGGTTCAATGCCTGGTAAAACACACACACCTACAAAAGATTATGTGTACTAGCAGTAATTAGTGATTACTTGTATAGATAGAATTTTTAGGAATAAAAAAATAAAATTTTAGAAATAAATCATTTCCTCAAGTGACCTTGAGGCACATAGGTTGGGCTCAAGTTATTCCATTGGGTTTTTAAATAATTTGGTTTTTGAAGGGTGTGGCATAACTAAATGAGTAAAGTAATTCAAAATTAGATTTCCTTTTCCTGATTTTTCATATTTTTGCTTTATATAATTGATTCATATGTTTTTAAAATAACAGTATTGAAAATATGTTGTTAGATTTTGTTTTCATTGTATAGTTAAATGATTTTTGACTAGAAAGAGAAGTATTTCGTGTACAAGTTCTACAGTATCCTTTCTTTCATAGCAGTAAAGTTGAATCAGAAGATAACCAAGAAGAACAGAAACAGGTCCACTTAGGAGAAAGCAGCCTGACACCATGGGAGGTGTGGTTTGTTGGCAAAGAAAAAGAAGAACATGACCATCTGAAACAGAAAGCTCTAGAGGTACAACTAGACAGTATTCTTTCTATATGACAATGAGCTCAAAGAGTAGAGTTGCTGTTGTAAATTAAAATGTTAATCTTATTGTTTCTGAAAACAATGTGTGTGCATTTGTTTGTCTTTGTTTACTATATCAATTTTAATAAATCTAATTATAGAAGCAGTATAATCATTAGAAGAACATTTAGAAAATATAGCTAAATATAATTTAAAAAATGAAAAGCTCTTTTAATTTCACCACCTAATAATAATCTTTGTTAAAAATATGGAATATAGCCTTCTAGACTTTCTTCTATGTAAGTTTTTAAAAAATAATCACAGTCCTCTTAAGTATCCAAGAGGTTTGGTTCCAGGACTTTCTTGGGTTCCAAAATACTCAATGCTCAAGTCTTTCTATATAAAGGCATTTAATGTATATATCTCCCCATCTACTTTTAATCTTTTCTAATTACTTATATCGCCTAATACAATGTGAACACTACCTAAGTAGTTATTATACTGAATTGCTCACAGCATAATGACAAGAAAACAATGTGTCCCTGCTCAGTATAGGCACAATTTTTTTGGCATATTTTCGATCTATGCTTGATTAAATTGATGGTTGCAGAACCCATGGATACAGAGGGCTGATTATATGTACAAATGTATATCTAGAGAGACATACAATAGAATTTTGCTCTTAGGTAAATTCAACTATATACTCAGGAAAAGTTCTAAGAAAGAAGAGAAAAATTGAAATAGAGACAGGAATCTATTCTACCTACCAAAGAGCATGCGCCCTGGCAAGTAAATAGATTTGTATAATTTGCCATCACCTAAGCTCCCTATCCAGACTCACTATCTGATTTCTTTTCATCACAGAAATGGTGAAAGATACTTCTTATTTTCAATGAAATAGTTTCAATCTTTTTCAATCTGTTTTTTTGCCTGTTATATTATTAATATATGTCCATGTCATTTTTTTTTTTTTTTGTATTTTTTGGAGCTGCATTGGGGATCTAACCCAAGGCTTTGTTCTTGCTAGGAAAACATGTTACCACTGAGCTATAACCCAGCCCTCATTAAATATTTTTCAACATCACTTTAAAATGATTGCTTATTATTGGCTGGGGATATAGCTCATTTGGTATAGTGCTTGTCTCTCATGCACAATGCTCTGGATTCAATCCCTAGCACCACAAAAAAAGAAAAGAAAACAAAAGAAAAAGATTGCTTATTATTAAAGTATATTTAAAATGTATTAATGTATATTAAAATATAGTAAACTGGTACACTATGGTTGGATATTTTAGTTTATTCTAGTCTGTTAGTAACCATGTTATTATAAAAAATCATGGGAACTAAAGCTTTGCACTTTCTTTGCCCTTTATGATCTTCCTTGAAATTTTTCATATTGGTTTCGAAACTAGTTGTTATTTTTGTGATAAGTTTATACCAGGTAGGCAATCATCTGTTTAGGAGACTTGGAATGATTCAAATGATTGTGTAAATTAGTATATTCTGGCATTTCCCTTTTACATGATACTTTGTATTCTAGAATATAAATTTATTCCTGGAAATGTACACTGTGAGAGTAGTATTTATTTCCTCTTAGCAGGCACAGGGCTTGAAAAAGACTTTGTGGTTTGGTTTCAGCCAGGCTTAATAAAAGCTCTAGTTCTAGTCTTTTTACTTGCTGGGTGATCTTAGTCAATTTATTTAGATTTTATACTTCAGTTTCCCCATCTGGATAGGTGGAAAAAATAGTACCTGTCATAGGATTTTTGTGAGGATTAAATGAAACAAACTATAAAGATGGCTGATTTTGTTTTTTATTGGTATTGGCATTTCTATCATTGCTAGTGATAGCCTTTGGAGAAGATTTTTTTAAATTTGTTTTCAGAATTAATGTTTATTTTTGAGACCCCAGTCTCTTCCCTTTACCTCAATGTTAGATTTTAACATTACTAGTTCTTTTAACATTACTAGTTCCAATGTTTAGTGTGGCTTTTATTTTTCCTGCTTCTTTTTTTTCTTGGACTGCTAGGGATCAAACCCAGAGACCTGCACATGCTAGGCAAGGGTTCTATCACTGTTCATCAGTTCTTGTGTAGTATTTTTGAAAAATATTTGTTCACGGTGAGAAACCTAATTTTTTCATGTTGAACATAAATATAAACCTATACATAGATGTATATACAAATATATTTTTAAAAAGTATCTTAATTTATTCAAAACATGGTATTCTTTTTTATGAAAGTCAATTTTAATCTGTTCAATTGATTTTAGACTCACAACTTGGAAAACACTGGTAGAGTAAGTTAGTGGAAAAGCACAGTTCATTTGCATTTTTCTAGCTACTATAGAAGTCACTTGTAAGAAGCATCACTATCAGTGAAAGGGGGAGAATAATATTTATCTCTTATTGTTATTTTGAGGTCTAAATGAATATCAGGATATGGCCTACTATATAGAAAGAATACAATACGAGTTAGTTATTACATATGCATGTAATAACTACTCTGAATATTTGTTTCAAGAACAGTATAAAATAATAACAGTATAAAATAATAAATATAAAGCTCTTACCACAACCATTAAGCATATAGCAGGGTATAATTATTTGTATGTATTAAAGCCTTTTCATGTTTTGAGTAATTTGACATTTCTTATGGCTACTTCATTAATTAACTTTGAAGAAATTTAAAATATTTTTGAATGAATCTTGCCTGTTAGTCATGCCAAGGAATCGTACCTATCAATCATAACATATGGATCATCTACTCAATGTTTTGTTAGCTTATTTTGAGCTATTATGGTCTTTATATTTTATTTCTTTTGAGTGAAAACTTTATTTAATTTTTTTTCTTTTAAAGAATACTGCTGAAAACTATTATAGCTTTCTGCAGAAATAATATTTAACTTCTGTCATCCAGAAAGTGTAAATTGGAGGTACTTCCATTGGAAGTAGGATCGGTTTGCTTTGCAGGATATATGAGGGCATTTGGTGTTGGGGGACTGATGATATTGGTAGAAAACAATGCAGAATTAGAAGATGGCTTATCATCATAAACTTTAGCCAAAATCTATTTGGATTTTCATGCCTTTCTCTTTATTTCCTAAGTCATGCTTTCCCTTATTTTTCTGTCCTTATTTACTCTATTCCCTAATTTTCTTACAAACCATGTCATTAAAAGCACAGATTTTTGACCATAAGGAATGGTTTATTTCAGATCCTTATAAAAGCTAAGAAGCATGAAGGCAAGAGAAGTAACTTTGCCAAGGTTTCGGTTAGTGGCAGAGCTGGAACTGGTATTAAGTTCTTTAGATTTCCAATTTAAGTGCTTTTTATTAAGAAATATTTTAGAAATAAATAGATCAGACTTAGTATTTGCTTTTTGAACTTATTCTTGCTTTCTTATTTTCTTCCTTTAACATTTAAAGGAAATTTTTTTTCAGTACCACACAGAGGTACTTAACCACTGAATCACATCTCCAGTCCTTTTTTGTAGTTTATTAATAAACAGGGTCTCACTAAATTACTGGGGGCCTCACTAAGTTGCTGATTGCTTTGAACTAGTAATCCTCCTGCCTCAGCCTCTCAAGCTGCTGGAATTACTGGCAAGTGCCACAATGCCCCACTTAAAGAAAAACTTAAAGGACAGTTGAATCATTAAAAAGCTCATTTCATTCATGAATTTGATTTCAGTAACAGACATTTAAATTTGTTTTAGACATCTCTGTGAGATTGAGTTAAAAAATTGTTTTAACCCTTTATAGTTACCCTATTAAAAATGTTATTCATTTGTAATAATGTTGAAATGATAAACATGGTAAACACTAAAAATTAACATTGACATTATGCAAGCTAGCATATTGGTTTTGTAGGTTATTAAATATATTTACATTTTTATTATTTAAAATAATTCTTTATTTCTAAGTTCTCTGTGGTCTTTTGCTAATTCTAATTTTTAACATTTGACTTAACATTTTAATGTAATCTGTTCAAAATTATAAAAATTATTTATTTTGTGACTAGTCCAGGTACTTTTTTTCCTGTATATTTTAACCTGGTCACCACTTAATCTTCAGCTATTTAATTTATCAGCCCTTAAGGAAGGAATAGGGTAGGATATAGAGTTGGTGAAACTCAAAATTGTCAGTTTTGTTTTTGTTTTTGTTACCTTCAATAGTAAAAAATCATTTGAAAATAGGCAAAATGTATTGAAATAATGATGCATGTTTAGGACCCACTTTGGAGTTTGGTTTTCCATAACCAAATGTTTATTCTATGGGAAAATAGCTATAATCCTGTTGATATTCAGTGATGTACCAGAAGACCACGCAAGGGCTTTTGGAAAGAAGACTCCTGCTGTATCCTGGAGGAGGCCTGCCTCAGTGGTGAAGATGGAGCCATTCAGCATGGGAAATTCTAAGAGGAGCTAGCCTTGGAAGAGAGAGTAGTGTATGAGAATGTGATGTATATTCTGGGTAGGCAAATACTTAAATAGACATTATAAGAATACAGTACTATTCAGGTCAGTGGTAGCATTTTCTAGGTAATTTTGGATCTTTTCTTTATTATCACCTATATCAATATTAACTAAAATTTGGTATTCATAAAATAGTAATGCAACATCTTAATTTTCCCCCTTTTGAGTTACCTGGAGACTCTTAAAAAGTATATAAATATAATCAATTATGCTTTATCATACATTTAAACTTTTCTTTAAAAGAAAATTTAGAACTGGTTTGGAAAATTTCGAATGTATAGTTGTCAGATTTATATCTAGCCTTTTACTATATGTAAATTTATACACATGTATATACACATACATACACACATGCGTATCTGCACACCCACACACACTCTGTGTGTTTCTCCTTTTACTTGTTTTCACAAGTCCAGACTGTCTTCCCCTTATAGGGTATATTGTCGTAACCTTCTAGTCAATCTCCCTCAGAATAGTATTGATCATTTAAAACTCAGCCTTCAGTCTTAATAAGAGCTCTAAATCATCACTTTTGACTTTTATTCTTCATCATAGTGTTCAATTTACTGTCTTCAAAAAACCTCTTTCTATCTAAAGAGGAAATTAGTACCACACTTTAAATTAATCATCATCCCCACCCACATCTTTCACTTCTTTTAAAGTCATCTTCTCTCACTATTTTAAGCAACTGCTCATTTCTGACTATCCTGGTTCAAACCATTTCTCTTTGTCTTCCCTTTTCATTCTTTTCTCCAAACTCCTTTTTTTTATACCCAGTAACTCACAGTGTAGCACTTTATTCTTTGGTATATAGAGAAAAGATTAGATGAGAGACTTCTAAGATTTCATCTTTCTCTCTCTCTCTCTCTCTCTCTCTCTCTCTCTCTCTCTCTCTCTGTGTGTGTGTGTGTGTGTACACGCACAGTTCTTGTTAGATAAATAGCAGGCACTCAGAGTGTATTGAGTGAGTAATGAAGGAATAACAGCTATGAGGTAGTGAAGAATCCTATCAAGGTGGATATTTGTTTTGTGGGATATGGTATTTCAAAGTTTGAAGATTTTCTAAGTGAGATAGGGCAACTATTTTCTTTGCAGTGGAATTTTAAGATCAGAAGTCATGGTAAATAAGTATCTTTGGATTTAGTTATTCTAAAATGCAAAAAAAATATGTTCTTGGTGTAAAGTTTTATCTTCATTTAAAACCCTGGAATTAACCTGAGAGTTGGAAAATTGCCCATGGAGGTGTTTGGGGAGAAAGGAAAGATGGGAAGGAGAAAGGGGGACCAATGGAAGATTCATAAATGTATCTGATTATTAGTATCTAAGGAAGGAAGAAAACTAACCAGTAATTATGATTGTAGAGTCCTAGAGAAGTCTAGTTTGAACAGCTTTCTCAATTAATGCCATAATTTGGCCGATGAGTGACAGAGTGGTGGCATTCAACTTGTAGTTTTGTTTGGCCATACCTTTCACATTTTTTCTTCTGAGGAAATGCCCAGACGTGTAGATTCTGGTGACAGCAAGGCAGTTAAATAATCTGAGGTATGAATTTGGTTTTGTTTTATACCCCAGTAGCTATAAAATCTGTGAAGAAAATTCTGATTCTTTTTTTCTCTATGGAAAACTGAATACCTTCTTTACATTTCTTCTTTGGTGTAACTCTGAATTAAAATTTTAATTTAGGAATTACTTAATTCCTATTTTTATCTTCAGCAAGAAACTTGAAACTTTTTATAATTGTAAAAGAAAGTTGCAATTCTCTTGAGCTACTGCCAATAGCTTACAGTGGTGCCAAAATTTAATTGTGGGAAAGTTGATTTCAATGAGGATAAATTAGCTGAAATTTAGTCTAAGAAACTAGTGTTTTGCTGCCAAGCAATTATTTGCATTTCTAAAAAATGACTTATACTTTTTACCAATGCTTTCTTTCATTGTAGACTAGTTACTTAAGTAAGTTATTATCAGTAGTGGTATATATTGTATAATGGAAACTATATTCTTGTTTAATTTGGTTAAGCTCAGCCTTTTTAAAAATATGTGGTTTGGGAACTTCCCTTAAACATTGCCTTTTGTTTAAATGAAATCCACAGGAATTAAATCAACAACTAGAAAAAAGAAAAAATGGAATAACGTAAAAAAAGAAAGATAATTGCTGAAGAAAAGCACAAGGAATGGGTTCAGAAAAAGAATGAATAGGTAAAAAGGAATAAAATGCATACACATATCCTAACATCTCTTTTCAAAGTCTTTCTTCCAATTAGTCCTTAGCTAGGTTTTTCTTGTATTTCTCTTAGGTTCTTTCTTCTTTGAGGTTTTGCTTTTGTTTTTTACCCCTACCCTCATGAATATTTATCAAGTCTCTTGTCTTCTGCCCTTTGCCCTTTACTCTTCTTTTGTTTTTGGTACTAAGGATTGATCCCAGGCATGCTTTACCACTGAACTACATCTCTGCCATTTTTATTTTGTTTTGAAACAGGGTCTCACTAAGTTGCTGAGACTGTCTCTATCTTGCCATCCTCCTGCCTTAGTCCCCTTGAGTCACTGGGATTAAAGGCATGCACTACAGAGCCTGGATGCCCTCTAATTTTGTTCTTTTCTGTCCCTGTGAACTCTACTAGTGTCTGCCTACATTCAGCAATTCTAAATATTTTAAAAATATTTTTAGTTGTATATGGACACAATATCTTTAATGTATTTATTTATTTTTATGCGGTGCTGAAGATGGAACCCAGCACCTCACATGTGCTAGGCAAGTGCTCTACCACTGAGCTATAATGCCAGCCCCACCAAGTCTGAATCTTTAGACTTGAATTTTTTGAGTCTTGGATTTCTATCCATTAGATCAGCAGGCAACTCCAAATGTGTACACCTAAAAAAATACCTTTGCCCCATTCTTCTTCATAGACTTTTTCCTATTATTCCTTTATTTCTATTACTTCTACTGTGTCTTCAGCCATTTAATAATAATAATAATTCTGTTGCTCCAAAACATCCCTTCCTTTACTATATATAATTGCTGCTTCTATTTTATTTTCTGAATGGTCTCATTACTTCCTTCAACTTTATTGTTTGCTTCTCCACACTAGGATATAAGTTCTTATAAGATCAGGAATTTTGCTTCTTTTCTTCAGTTCTCCAACAGCTTATCCATTACCACACATTAGAGGTACCTGGGAATATTTGTTAAATGAATAAACCCTTCCTGTATGTCTCTGCCAGATTAAACTTTGCTGAATAGATCTGACTGTCATTCCTTGTCTATTTTTTTTTATGTTCCACACCTGTACTGTCTTCTGACTGAGATTTTAACAACTCTAGACTGACTGGTTAAAGAGTCTCCACTCTATTCCCTGAGCCAAAATAGCATTTCAGCCATGTCTACCATCTGTTTTCTCTTTATTCTATGCTGATTCTTTTTTTTTATTGGTTGTTCAAAACATTACAAAGCTCATGACATATCATCTTTCATACATTTGATTCAAGTGGGTGCTGATTCTTTTTACTGGGATTATTTAGGGAGCTCACACAAGATAATCACAGCCGCCCCCAATCTTCTTGGAGTATTAGTTTTACTGGAAATTTTTTGAGAGGAAAATGTTATATTTTTATAGTAAAGCAAACATAGGAATATAAAGAAGTAGACTGTAAGTTTTATTTTTATTTTATTTTTCAAAGTGTTCATGATTAAACCCAGGGCCTTGCATATACTAAGAGAACACTAAATTATTTTACATTATTTTTAAGATACAAATAAATTTCCTAGAAATCTTGAGCTTTTGACTGTACTGCCCAGGCCTCAAGAATATGTATTCTTGAGAAATTTTGAGAATTCTTATCTTCTTACTATTTTTCATTTCCTAATTTTTACATATGATATTTTATCAGGATGGAATCTCATCATATCCTCTGTTCTACTTTTCCATTTTTCATCTAACTCAGATTACTTCCTACATGCAGATTGGCTGTTCACATGTTAGAGATTCTTTCCTGTGAATCTTTGTTCAATTTATATTAACTTTATACCACTTATCATATGGTGCTTTGTATTTTCTGTACGTTTTATAAAAAAGAAAAAAAATGGTTGTTTTTGTAGTATGTACATCCCTTTGCTTTCCTTGTAATTTTAAGATCCTTAAGAACAAGAAAATTCTTTTTTATATTATTTTTTATCCATTACAAAGTTTATAATTCTTTGTATATAGTAAGCATTTGTTAATTGAATGAGTGAATGAATTTTCTTTTTTCTTTTTCTTTTTTGCAGTGCTGGGGATCAAACCTAGGGTTTCACTCATGCTGGGTTTTACCACTGAGGTATATTCCTATTCTCACTTTCAATTTTTGTTGTTATTATTATTATTATTACTATTACTTTTTAATTTATGGTGCTAATTGAACCCATTGCCTTAAGCATGTTAGGCTAGCATGCAGCCATTTAGCTATCCTTCATATCCCTACTTTCAATTTTAATACATTCTTATGTTGGATCACACATTAGAAATTTTTTTTAAAAAAGGTCTTTATTTTGTTTATTTATTTCTATATGGTGCTGAGGATCGAACCCAGTGCCTTACATGTACAAGGCAAGTGCTCCGCCACTGAGCCACTGCCCCATCCTGATACATTAGAAATTTTAAAATAACTGGGCATAGTGGCACATGCCTGTTGACTCCAACTACTTTAGAAGCTGAGATGGGAGAATCACAAAGTTGAGGCCAGTCTGGTGAATTTTCTGAGACCCTGACTCAAAATGAAATGAAAAAAGGTCTAAGTAAGTCCCATTTGTTGATTCTTGTTTTTAACTCTTGTGCTATGGGTGTCCTATTAAGGAATTTGGAGCCTGACCCCACAATATGTAGATCGGAGCCAACCTTTTCATCTATCAGACGCATAGTCTCTGATTTGATATCAAGGTCCTTGATCCATTTTGAGTTAACTTTTGTGCATGGCGAGAGGAGGGGATTCAGTTTCATTTTATTGCATATGGATTTCCAGTTTTCCCAGCACCATTTGTTGAAGATGCTATCTTTCCTCCATTGCATGCTTTTAGCCCCTTTATCGAATATAAGATAGTTGTAATTTTGTGGATTGGTTTCTGTGTCCTCTATTCTATACCATTGGTCCACCCGCCTGTTTTGGTACCAGTACCATGCTGTTTTTGTTACTATTGCTTTGTAGTACAGTTTGAAATCTGGTATCGCTACACCTCCTGATTCACACTTCCTGCTTAGAATTGCTTTTGCTATTCTGGGTCTTTTATTATTCCATATGAATTTCATGATTGCTTTATCTTTTCTACAAGAAATGCCGTTGGGATTTTGATTGGCATTGTATTGAACCTATAGAGAACTTTTGGTAATATTGCCATTTTGATGATGTTAGTTCTGCCTATCCATGAACAGGGTATATTTTTCCATCTTCTGAGATCTTCTTCTATTTCTCTCTTTAGGGTTCTGTAGTTTTCATTGTATAAATCTTTCACCTCTTTTGTTAGATTGATTCCCAAGTATTTTATTTTTTTTGAGGATATTGTGAATGGGGTAGATGTCCTCATTTCCAGTTCAGAAGATTTGTCGCTGATATACAGGAATGCCTTTGATTTATGCGTGTTGATTTTATATCCAGCCACTTTGCTGAATTCATTTATTAGCTCTAGTAGTTTCTTTGTAGACCCTTTTGTGTCTTCTAGGTATAGGATCATATCATCCGCAAATAGTGATAATTTAAGTTCTTCTTTTCCTATTTTTATGCCTTTAATTTCTTTTGTCTGCAGGGAAATGGATGGCACTAGAGCAGATTATGCTAAGTGAAGCTAGCCAATCCCTAAAAAACAAATGCCAAATGTCTTCTTTGATATAATGAGAGCAACCAAGAACAGAGCAGGGAGGAAGAGCAGGAGGAAAAGATTAACATTAAGCAGAGTCATGAAGTGGGAGGGAAAGGGAGAGAAAAGGGAAATTGCTTGGAAATGGAAGGAGACCCTCATTGTTATACAAAATTACATATAAGAGTTTGTGAGGGGAATGGGAAAAAAATAAGGAGAGAAATGAATTACAGTAGATGGGGTAGAGAGAGAAGATGGGAGGGGAGGGGAGGGGGAATAGTAGAGGATAGGAAAGGTGGCAGAATACAACAGTTACTATTATGGTATTATGTAAAAATGTGGATGTGTAACCGATGTGATTCTGAAATCTTTGTAATGTTTTGAATAACCAATAAAAAAAAAAAGAAAAAAGGTCTAGGGTAGGGTGTAGCTCTGTGATAGACTGCTTATCTAGCATGCACAAGGGCTTGAGTGGAATCCCTAATACTGCCCCCCAACCCCCATTTAAAAAAATACTTTGATATCACTTTGTTTTATATTGTGATTTTGTATGTTTTGAATTGATTTTATTATTAAAATATAACTATGAATTTAGATAAATGCTCAAATTATAGGACAAAGTTTTAAATTTTTAATTATAGTTTTTGTCCTTACCTATTGTTGAATCTGATGCCAAGTGATATTATAATGAGCATCAAATAATTTCAGTAAGTTGAAGATAACATAATCTTCATCATTCAGGCATTAGAAGAAGGAAATTTGGTTAGAGAGGTGTCTGTGTGTACGTGTGTGTGTATTATAACCATAAAAGTATTTGATTCTTACTTGGATTGTGTTTGTTTAGAAATCAATTACTATGGATTGTGTTTGTTTACTTCATACCCAAAAGAGTACTTTGAATAAATGTCACAATCAAAATAAGGCTATATGACCATTACAAAATTTTGGTTGACACCTTTTTGAAGTTTATATAAAAATAGTTATCCATGTATGGTGTGCTCTCTCCTCAAGAACCTTCTCTTATCTTCTAACTTCATTAAGCTAATTTTACCATGCCAATCAAACATAATTGTTGTTTTTTCTAAGAATGTAAGATGCTGCTGAGGGATATATGATATATATTCACTGTTTTAGTTAGTGGTAGTAAATCTAATCCAATTATTTTTGAGGAAAAAAATTCTTTTGGAGTAAGTGGCTTGCCATGATATAAATCACTAATTATTGAAAGCAAGATTCCATAAGGTAGGAAATGATTCAGAGATGAACCCTGAAAAATTAATTTACCTATTCTGCAGCATTCTTGTGCAAGTTAAAGAATAATTGATCCCTCCTTTTTTTTTTCTTAAAAACTATCAGATTTCTTATTCAGCCTTAGTTACATTTACCTGTATTTGTAAAGACTGTTCTCCTGATTCTTCTCTTCCTGTCTGGCATCTAGCTTTCTGTTTACATTTTATGGTGTGTGGTCTTCTGCTGCCTCCAGCTTCATTTTAGTTGTATCTTGGGCTGCTATTTTCTCTGAGTCATTTTCACTGTGTTTTATAAAAAAATCAGACAAAAGAATTCATGTATACATTAGTAAGTTTGCTTTCTTCTAATATGACTGTAAATTGTGAAATTCTTTTAAAACAAATATCTTATCTCATTGAGTACACTTAGTATTTGTGTTGCTATGCTAAATTATTTTCCAGATTAATGTTTTTTACACATTAATACAAATTTTGAAAAAGACCTCTACTTTCAATGTTTAAAAAGTTATTTAAAAATAAAATTGTTTTTAATTCTCAAAACACACTGATATTTTATTTGAAAGACGTAATTCAAATCAACAAGGTGTATGATTGATAACACTGGTATCAGTTTATCATTCATGCTTCAACAAGTGTTTACTTAGCTTTTTCTATGTGCCAAGTAGGCCCTATTAGAAGAATTAAAATAGAAAGTCAAAACTTTAAGTAGCCAGTTGTTCATTTCTTTTACTTGTAAGAAACAAAGGCTCTTTCAGGGCACCATTTTAGAAAAGGAAGATTAATTATTGTCCTCTGTGATATAGAACCAGTGTGCTAGAAAATCTGAAGCCACTTAATGGCTGACTGCTTTCTCATTAGCAGTGACTATTCTGACTGCCTGCTGTGCAATAAAATACACCTATTTTAAGTTTATGAGTTTGACAGATATACATACCTGTATAATTAATAAGCACCACAGTCAAGATAATACAACATTTTCATCACTCCGGAAAGTTCCCTTCACATCCAACCCCCATTCCCCTTCCCAGAGCCAGCCACAGCTCCAAATATCTTAGTAATCTTTCTATTCTGTATATAAGATTGTACATTCTATACTTTCTTAAAAGCAGAATGAAAGAATGTGTTGGACTTCTTTTGTTTTTAAAAATATCCTGATAGTTCATATATTGTTGATTCATTTTTATTGATGAGTAGTCTCCCATGGAATAGCACAAATTGTTTATCCATTCACTAGTTGATGGTCAGTGGATTGTTTTCCATTAGGAGATATTATGAATAAAATTCTATGACCATTTATATACAAGTCTTTTGTGGACATTTGTTTTCATTTGTTTTGGGTAAATGTTTAGGAGCTGAATTGCTGGGCTATATGGTAAGAATGTGTTTATGAGAAATTACCAAAGTATTTTCTCAGGTGCTTTACCAATTTATATTCCCATGACTATTTATGAAAGTTCCAAATATTTTACATCTTTGGCAAACCTTATAATGTCAGTCTTTCATTTTCATTCTTCCAGTGTGTGTATAGTATATGCCATTGTTTTAATTTTCATTTCCATGAGATCTAATGCTGTTTCACATCTTTTTATAAGCTCATTGTATTAGTCTTTCAGGGATGCCATAACCAAATACCACAGACTTTGGTGGTTTAAACAACAGAAATTTTCTCATATCCCAGTGTCTGCAGGTTTGGATTCTATTTAGGCCTCTGGCCTGCAGATGGCTTGTCTTCTGGCTTTTTCTCTGTGCACACATATCTTTGGTGTATTTTCCTCTTTAAAGGACTTCAGTCTTATTGGATTAAGACCTCATTTAAGTTTGATTTACCCTTGGAAGGTTTTATCTCCTCACACTGGGAGATAGTCCTTCAACATAGGAGGTGAAGGGACATAATTTAGTTTATTATACTTGTTGACCATGGTAGGTAGCATTATACAACTGAGCTACATTTGTTGTTAGCTTCTTTTTGATTTGTTTTGTGTCAGTTTAAGTCTTTTGCCCATTTTTTGAAGGGGTTATATGACTTCTTATTAAGATATAAGAATTTGTAAGAATTCACGGTTGAGTAAAACTTAGTGGCTGAGAGCATTCTTAGCAGGCTCTGGGTTCAGTCCTCAACAAGTCTCCTTTCTCCGTCAAAAGACATGTAGGAATTATTCTTTCTTTTCTTTCTTTCTTTCTTTTTCTTTTCTTTTTTTTTTTTTTTGAGATGGGGATCTTGGTGATATCACTTTTTTACCCCGGTTGACCTCAAATTCCTGGGTTTGTCAGGTGATCCTCTTGTCTGTGTCTCCCAAGTAGCTGGGAATATAGGTACATGTGACACTGGGTGAATTTTGTACATTTCTCTTCACTTTGTCTTTTCTTTTTTTAATGTGGTGCTGGGGATTGAACTCAGGGCCTCACTCAGGCTACTCTAGCACCTATCAATGAGCTAATCCCCAATCTTTGGATTCTTTATATATTCAGACCACAAGTCCAATGTCAGATAAATGCATTGCAAATATTTTCTCCCATTTAATTTTTTTTCTTTCTTTTTTTTTGCCAAGGACTAAATCCAGGGATGTTTAACTACTGAGTCACATCTCCAGCCAGTTTTTTTTTTAATTTTTTTTTTGTTTTGAGACAGTTTCTTACTAAGTTGCGTAGGAGGGCCTTGCTAAGTTGCTGAGGCTGACTTTGAAATTGAAATCCTCCTGCCTCAGTCTGCTGAGTCATTGTAATTACAGGTGTGTGCCACGACTCATGGCACATTTAATTTTTCTAAATACTATATTTTAAAGAGCAGAATGATCTTCCTTCCTTCCTTCCTTCCTTCCTTCCTTCCTTCCTTCCTTCCTTCCTTCCTTCCTTCCTTTCTTCCCTGGGGATTTAACCCATGTAGACTTTACCACTTAGATATATCCCCATCCTTTTTTTTTGAGACACAATCTTGCTAAATTGTGTAGGGCCTCCCTAAGTTGCTGAGGCTGGCCTTGAACTTGCGATCCTCCTGCTTCAGCCTCCCTATTCACTGGGATTATAGGGCACCTCTGTGACCAACTTAAAGAACACAAGTTTTAAATTTTGACAATATTCCATATTTCAGTTTTTTCTTTTATGGTTATGTTTTGTATGTCTTTATTTAAGAAACATTGTGTGATTCAAGAGTGTAAAATATTTATTGTTTTCTTCTAGAAGTTATAACTTCAGCTTTACCTGTATGTTTATTTTTAGTTCATTTTAATATCTGGTTGAGTTAAAAGTTGGGGTTCATTCATTTGCATACATATATTCAATTGTTCCACTGTTAATTGAATAGATAATCCTTTCCCTCTCAAATTACCTTGGCACTTTGTTTAAAATCAATAGAACACACACACACACACACACACACACACACACACACACACATAGATCTATTTCTGAATTCTATTCTCTTCTATTGATTTATATCCTGTGTCAGCAGTAATAAATTGTTACTACAGCTCTATAATTATTGAACTTATAGTTTTTTAAAAATAGATATATAAATCAACTTTTATCTTCTTTTCCAAACTTATTTTAGTTCCTTTGCACCTTTCTATATGTAATTCAGCATCTGATTATCAGATTTGCTAATTATTCCTGCTTGAATATTGCCTGGCACTATTGGGATTTTGTTAAATGTGTAGATCATTTTGGAGAAAATGGCTCTTAGTAATATCAAATTTAAAATGTATGAATATGTTTTTCTTTCCATTTATTTGTCTTATTTCTCATCAGTTTTACTTAGTTTTTAATGATGGTATTATGCATCATTTGTTATATGTATTTCTAATTATTTCACATTTTGGGCTATAGAGCAGTTATCTTGCCTTGTTTCTGATATTATCTTGTAACATAAAATTAATTTGTGTAGTCATTTGTATTATTTCTTTCTTAAGTGTACATTGCAAACTACCAATGAAGCTATCAGAAGCTAGAGTACTTTGTGGTAAATTTTTAAATTTTGAATTTTTTATAATAAATGGATATCCAGATACTATTTCTTCTTGAATTAATTTTGAGAAGTAGTATGTTTTAAGAAGTTTTGACATTTCACTTTGGTTTAAATTTTTTGGCATAACATTATTTTTAGCATTCCTCCATTTTGAAGTCTTTGTCGTCTATTGTGATCTACTACTTACTGTGTGATCTTAGACAAATTACTTACCTTCTTGTGCCTTCCTTTCCTCCTTTGTAAATAGGATAATAATAGTACCTAACTCATACTGGGAGTGTCAGAATTAACTGATGGTCCATATGTATAATAAAGTACATAGAATAGTGTGAGGTATAGATACCAATGAAGTGTTAGTTTCTGTCATTGAAAACATTGTAGGGACTGGATGATTTCTTGCTGGTGAGGTTAGGCAGGAGAGTCATAAATCACACAAATTAAGAGAGATATATTCCAAGACCATTTTCAGTTTGTAGATTTTCTGTCAGTGAGGAGTAATTAAAACCCATTATTGTTCCATTGGCTATTGAGGTTTTGTTATGAAAAGATTCCTTTTCACAGCTAGAAAGAAATATATCAACTTGAGGAATGGTGCAAGCCCTGATTTTCAAGACTTGCTTGTGCTGTTCAGCACTGAACAGGACATATATTGTATGTAACTGATGTTTATTAATTGGGTGTTAATTTATATTACAGTATTTTACAAGATACTTTCAGGGAAGGAATTTCTCTTTTGGGATCATCTTTCTTTGCTCCATGAAAACTGATATGTATATATATATTTGTATTCCATATTCCTTTCATACCTTTCAGGTTAATTTCTAAAACTTTGATAAAGAGAACTCTCCATGTCATTATTTATTTAAAAGTTAACTACAGTTGGTAGGTTATCATTTGAGTAAGGAGAAGAAAATCATTGAGTTATATTCTATGTCAAAAATTATTATTATTTTTTTCTGAAAAGTGCCAGATCTTAAACATCTCAGGTTTTCTGCCCATGCAGTCTCTATGGCAACTATTCAACTTTGCTATTGTAGAATAAAAGAAACCATATGCAAATGTATAAGCAAAATTAGTTGGCCATACTTATATAAAATGTTGTTTATAAATACAGATAGCCTGTGGGCCGAATTTGACATTCCGCCTTGTTTGCAAACCTCTGATCTATATAAAACAGTATACCTAAATATTTGCCCAATTATGTCCTTATATGCAATCTTCAGCAGGCATTATTCATTTGAATTCTATAACACACTTTTGGTGAATACTTATCCATGTATTTGTATTGACAAATTGTCTATCTAGGAAATGTTTATATACATGAGGATAAACATCCATTAAAAATACTAGGATTCAGCAGTCTAACAGATAGTGATATTTATTCACTAATTTATTTAAAGAATCTTTATTGAGCACCTGTTATTTACTAAGTACTATCCCAGTTGCAGGTATATGTTGGTGAGCAAGATCTTTGTCAGTGTCCTAATGGAACTTACAGCCAAGCAGTAACTACCTGTTATTGACATTGAACAGGTAATTGCAGTATGTTATATATTCTCATAAACCACATTGTGCCAACCACTGTTACACCACTTATTTTAAGAATAATAGAAGTTTAGAAAATTATTGCATATAACAATCCTTCCTTATGTGAGAATAATTACAGGTATTTCAATTAAAATTTCTATTTTTATTTAAGAAAAGGAAAGAAAGAGAACAAAAAATGAATAAAGAAATGGAGGAGAAAGCAGCAAAAGAACTAGAGAAAGAACATTTGCAAGAAAAAGCAAAAGAAAAATATCAAGAATGGTTAAAGAAAAAAAATTGCTGAAGAATGTGAAAAGAAGAAGAAAGAAAAGGTATTTTTATTAAAGTAGCCAGTTAGAATATATGTTTTTGGTGTTCATAGGTGCCAACTATATTTTAGAAAAAAGTATATGATTAGAAAATTGACCGTATCATAGCATAAAGATATGAAACTATCCTTACTTATATTATGCTGTCTTTAAGCTTCAAAATGAATATGTATTTTTGGTTTCCTTACATTGAGTAATTTCAATAAGCCTATACATTTTTCAGTCATATTCAAAATTGTTGTTAGTTGTTTTAAATATTTTTTCAATGTACTTTTATCTAGTCATATTACTGTATAATAAATTACTTTAAAAAGAAAGTGGATTCCTTTCTTTTTCTTGGGTTTGATATCTTATTGTTTAGAGGAAGATGCATTAATATCACATCCCTGATTATGTTCAATTTTACTCTCAAATTATAGAAATATAATTCAATATTGTGGCCAGTAAGCCATCGAGAGAGGAAAGAACTGGGAGAAAAGACTCAGTAAAATTTGAATGGAAAGTTTAGTTATAGAATATCCTTGGGAATGCTTTGGTCCTGTCATTTTAAGGAAAAAGAAAAACAACAGCAAGCTAAATTACAAGAGAAAAAGGAAATAGCAGATAAAAGTTTAAGGAATGGTTGGAAAATGCAAAAGGTAAACGTTGTCCAGCTGTAAAGAGCTATGGGTATGCCAATGGAAAACTTACAGGTTAGTTTTAATGTTATGTGGCTTACATAAGTATGGTTTGCAAAAGCAAATTTTATACATTTTGTTTCTTTTTCACAGAAATAGAAACTTATAAAATTTATTTTTCTTTCAAATTACTATCTTTTAGAAAATTATACTATGTTGGTAGGAATTTATTCATTCTGCATAAATGATATATAAAAGTAATGGTTGTAGAACTGCAAACTTACACTTTTAATCAATGATTTCTAACATTTGGAAATAAGTTAAATTCTCAGGAATGGAATTGTAGTTCAGTCACAGAGCAGGTCCTTAGCATGCATACAGCCCTGGGTTCAATTACTAACATCCCTGGTAGTGCTCTTACATTCTTGGATGAAAAAGCCTTACTGAGGATGTTTTTAATGGTTCATCTTGCCTACCCTTTTTCTAACCTTCTCTAAGGTAGAGCTTCCAGTGTCTTTGGCACATTATTTTTACAGGGTAGGATATAGATAGCACATGATCAAACAGAACCAATTGGCCTTTAGGCTTGGTCTGATGATAAATGGCATTGCATATTTTTCGTTGTGCTTTATGTTGAAAGTTCATACCTTGATGACAGCTGCCTTCACTTGTTTAAATGATTTATTATTAAAAATACTCCCATTCTGTTTTGTTCACACAATGGAACATATTCCAGACTTTGTTTTGACCATCTTGGTGAAGTGTGTGTTGACATATTATGCAGTCAAAGTTGGCTGCCAGGGTCTGAAAGACACATTCCTGCTGTCAGGATTAGGCCTCTCTTATATGTCATAGAGGTCATCCATTATACCCATTAATCCATTTTAGCTACTGAGGATGGCTTCTTCATTCTCCTTCTCCTCCTCCTCTTACCCCCACCTTCCTCCCTGCCACCCTCCCTTTCTATCTTTCTTTCTTGCTTAAAAAAAGGGCAATAAGCAGTGATTTTAACCTAATGATTAGATAGTAAAGCTAAGACTTTAGGTGGGAATATACATATTGACTAGAAATTAATTGCTAAAACAATGGACTATTTTATTAAATTACTTTGCTTTTTAAATGAGTTTAATTCTTTTTTGTTTTATTGGTTCTCTTTAGTTATACATGACTGTAGAATTCATTTTGATATAACTAAACAAATATGGGACATACCATTCTTATGGATGTACACGATGGTTCAATTATATACATCATATGAGCATTATTTTAAATTCATTTCACTCTATTCTTTTCCTATGCCCATCCCTTCCCTTCATTCTAATAAGCATCATATTTGTCTGCATGCTGTACTTCCCTTAAGTCTTTATTCTTTATCCTATCATTTTTATCAATTATGAAATAAAGGAATTTGTGTGTCTATAATGACCAAAGGATTTAAACATAATTTACAGAATGTTCTTCCTTGACATAGTTATTATTGTCAGGCATCACAATTTTTAAACAGTATGTTCATCAAAAGATGCTCTCTAATTAGTACTAAAATTGTACTGATTCTGTGAAATCTTATTAACTTGAATAACAATAAATCAAAATTCTTTTGTTCTAAAAAAATCTTGATTCACTTTAACTGTATAAGCAAAATAATTTTTTTCTGTAAATTTTAGTCTCTGACAAGGGGAAACTAGTTCACAAATAAGTCATTTCCTAGACAGGTTTAAGAAAATGAAGGTTTTATTCAATTTTATGGTTCTGAAATTAATTCCATATTAAAAACTTTGCAGGTATTATTATTTGCATAGATTTTAACAATATTATTTGGGTTCTCAGCATTAATTTTTGTATATGTTTTAAATATTTGTTGGCTTCTCAGAATTATCTTTTACTACATTGCTATATTAGAAAGTGTTAGGTTTTTAAAAGTATTCAGATTAGATTGGCGTGTCAGTGATAGTTAGCCTTTTTGACAGTTTAACATTTTCTAGGAATTTTAAAATATGTAGTTGTTCTCAAGAAGTTTAGTTGTTTTGTTTTGTTCTGATTTTTCAATGATTGTAGGTTTTTACAGTGGAACTTCCTATCCAGAACCAGCCTTTTGTAATTCAATTCCATGGAAACCAATTCATATGCCACCTCCCAAAGAAGCTAAGGATCTATCAGGAAAGAAGAATAAAAGACCTGTGATAGGTTAGCCACACAGGTCATCTCTGGTAATTCATAAAGCCAGAAGCAATCTCTGCCTTGGAACACTGTGCAAAATGGAAAGATAGTATATGTGGAAAATACTATGCTTTTACCTAAAGCTACTTAATTTTGAAATCAAAAAGAATTTTTATCTCCCAATCAGCAAGTTAGTACTTGATGTGATTATTTTTGTATTTTATATGGAGTCTAAATGATTAATTGAGAAAGGTATTTTTTACATTTTGGTTTTTCTTTTAAGATTGATCTTGGCATATTGTTTTGCATGATAAATCTAACAATTTTCCTTATGTTTAGCTTGTATTAAAACCACACTGTAATACCCATAAAACCAAAATTTTTTCCTGTATTGTTTCATACTCTATATTGTTTGCTGATGTTTATGTTCAAGAACATAACATTAAGATTAATTTGTCTAAATATGTATTTCTAAACTGCATGCTTTTCTAAATGGGTTAGAAACCAAGAACAATCAAAACAGTCTTTGTTGATATCTTTTAGTATACTTTTTCCATTTTTTGTATTTTAAAAATAACTGAGTAAAAGTTTATTTTGTTACAGATATAAGAGTTGGGACTTCCAAAGGAAAATCTAAACACATTGTTTTATGCTCTGCATCTTAGATTGATGTGTCATAATCTTGAGACCTTAGTAATATTGTGCTTTATTTTGTAAAAATACTTATACATTAATTGTACTTCTTTGTTAGCTTTGAAATTGGGATTGCCATTGCAATATTTTTTAATATTGAAAGGTTAATTGTCAAGCTTATGTTGCTGAGGTTGAAATCACAGATCTTATTCATAAACACATTTTAAGGATAAAAGTTGAAATGATTACTAAAATAGCACACAATTTGTATTAAATTTTATTAAATATGCTTTCTAGGAAAAGCCTGTTATCTTTTTTAGGGCCTGAGAAAGAAATGAAAATTTATTCATTTGAAAGTGATTTCTATTTAGAATATATTCCATATTTGCCAGATTAGTCACCGGCCAAGTTTCTGGTGATCAGGGAGTATGTTGAACAATGCAAGGACAACAAAATTTTTTAAGCATATTCATGTAATCACAACTTTAGAAAAATGCATTTCTAAGCATAGAACAATTTGTTAGCAATCAGTAGGGTTTGTTTAGTCAAAATGTTGGTGAGATTTAGGTTAAGTTAGTTTGTTTGTTTTTATGCAGTACAAAAGATTGAACCTAGAGCCTCACACTCACTGACCTATGCTGAGCTATGTTTCTGGCCCTTGTGATCCTTGACCATATTTCTTAGAACTCCTAAAATAGTGATACTTCCAGATAATCATTCCATTTGAGTAAATTTGCCTTTATAGAGAAAATGTAGAATTTTTCAGGGTAGCAATATTTTTCTGTTAAAAAATATATGTGCATTTCCCCTATAAAAGCAATTTTGGCTTTATATAACTCTCTCTGTGTGTGTGTGTGTGTGTGTGTGTGTGTGTGTGTGTGTGTGTGTGTGTGAAAGAGAGAGAGAGAGAGAGAGAGAGAGAGATGTGTATTTGAAGTATCTGAATTTCTGAGGGTTTCACATGTAGTTGTTATATCTAATAAACATTCTATTTCACAGCTGAGATTAACTGTTAATTATAACTATTGTAGCAAGACTTTTCATTCAGTCATTAATCATTTTAGTGTATATCTTGAGTTCAATAGATATCAGTAGTTTTAATTTAATTCGTTCTCTTTTTTTAGTACTGTGGATTGAACCTATAGGTGCTTTACTAGTAAGACACATCCATAGCCCTTTTTATTTTTTTTATTTTGAGACATTGTCTCACTAAGTTGCTTAGGGCCTCATTAAATTGCAGAGGCTAGCCTCAAACTTGTGATCTCCTGCCTCAGCCTCCCTTGATGCTGGAATTATAGCTGTGCACCACTGTGCCTGGATTTAATTGTAATTGCCTCTGACGATTTTAAACATGGAATTGATAAGGTCTGGTTTATTCTTTGAGATTACATTGGCTGCTCTGAAGAAAATTACTTAATTGGAAGGAGGGGAGAATGGGAGGAGGGAAATGTTTAGAAGATTTTTTTATCATCTAGCAAAGACATCATGATAACTTGGATTAAGATGGCAGCAGTAATAAGAAGTAGAGATGTATTTGAGTTTTATTTTTGAGATGAAGCAAACAGGCCTGCTATTATCTGGATATCAGTTTGAGAAGAAGGAAGAATCGGATATGACTTCTAGTTATTTGGCCTGATAACTATGTACATAATGATAATTATTACAGAAATAGAAAGATTAATAAAGCAGATTTATGGGCTAAGATGAAGAAAGAGAGAGGTCTTTAAGAATTCAGTTCTGGATTTGTTAGGTTTTTCAGTACCAACTTAATATCCTAGTGGAGATGATAGTTAATTATATGTGTCTGATGCTCAGAAGAAAGCAAGGATTGGAGATATGAATTTGAGCAACATCAGCACATAGATGGTATTTAAAAACATGAAACTTGATCAGAATACCTAGGAAGAGTTTAGATAGTAAGAAGGGTGGGCTGAATATTCTAATTTTTAGACATTAAACAGTCATCAAATCCTGAATCAGCATCCAGTAGAGTATAAGAAACCCAATAGAGTGTGATGTCACAGGATACATGAATAGAAGTGAGCTGTGAACTCTGTCTACTGCCTCTTGAGAACTAAGACAAGGAAGAGCCTTCATTATTGGATTTGGTAAGATGAAAGAAGGTTCTTGTTGAACATAATAGTGAACATGTATTGAATTGTTTCTACAGTCCTGGTATTCTTATGCTTTCATGTGTGCTATTTAATCTTCACAATAATCTTATGAGATAGTTACTTTGATTATTTTCATTTTATACTTGAGGAAACCAAGATACTGAGAAGTTAGATTTGATTTACTATCAATAAATGCAATATTGAATCAGAGCCCAAGAGGTTAAGGTTCAAGCTTAACAATCAGATTTGTTTCCTTTTCTATATAATAAATATGAAGAAAAACTGGAATGAAACTATAATGAAATAGACTTCATAGAGAATCGGAGGTAACGTTTTGCAAAAGTTTTATAGTGAAAGGAAAAGCTAAATGGGATATGAGCTGGAAGGAAATATAAGGTCAAGGTCACTTTGTTTTGTATTAGATGAGTGATATTAAATGTGTTTCTGCTGATGGTAATGCTATAGTTGAAAGATGACTTGAAGATTTAGGAGAGATTAGGGATGATTTGAGAAATGCAGTTCTTAAATAGCAAAAATGGTGGCCTATATAGAAGTAAGGAAATTTCTTCTATTTTAATATAGAGCACATTGTTCATAGATTCAAATGTAGCTGGATTGAGAGTATTATAGGAAATTGATGTAGGTAATTCTTGTCATGTGGTTTCTTGCTTCTATATAAGGTATGAAGGAAAGGCAAGATCATCTGCAAAAAAATTGAATAGGTTATTATAAGTTGTAGGAAAAGGTAATAGAGAAATAAGCATTTTAGAGAGAGAAAAACAGAATTTTTAGAGAAATCAGAAGAGCCAATTGGCAATGGTGCTTTCCATTTGATATTTTTGGTTATGGGGTAAAACCAATTAGCATTGTTCTATTATGTTTTTCTCCATTTCTGGAGAAGAGTTTAGCTATGTGGATTTAGGCCCAGAGTAAGGTTTATTCAGGATTATACAAGTAGACAGTTGGATGGAGAGAAAGAGGAACAAAGCAGTTAAAGAGTTTTCAGGGAGTGATTATAGTTCTGGAACATGATGTTTCACAAAGGATGGGTAAAGAGGGGTGAAAAAGAAGAGGAGATCTTTAATAGAAAGGTGTTTGTTAAGATGTCACAAAGGCTGGGTGAACTGGAAGGAGACTGGAGAGGCAGGAGCTTATGGTAGAGAATACCAGTGACTGTATCCAGAGTATAACCATGGCAGTGGGTGGTCCAGATAGAAAAAAATAAATAAATAAATATATATATATTATATATATATATATATATATATATATATATATATATATATATATGAGAGAGAGAGTGTGTGTGTGTGTATGTTGAGGAAATTAAGAATTTGGGAGGCCACAGTATGAGGAAGAGGATTATTATTTTTAAAGATGGGTACTAAAATTGCTGAGAATGTGTCACAAGTAGTGGAAAAGAGGAAGACAGTAAGCCAGGTACTAGAATTTCAGTGAAGCAAGGTCATGTCTTAGCCAAATGACAGTCAAGAGGAACAGTATGGGCTAGTGTGGTCAGATGAAATAATCTTCAGAATATCTGGCAGTTTTAAAGGAAGAAGGGGGGATGAAGTTGTTTGGAAATAATATTGGAAACAAGGTAGGTGGGAAAACACCTATCTACCAGTATCAAGCCTCAAAGTTTCAGAGGAAAAAGTATTTTCAGGAGGTTACTACAGGCATGAACAACTTTCAAAAGCATGCCTGTAGTAGGATGGTTTGGATGAGTAGAGACCAAAGGTAGAGCCACCAGTAATAAGACTGTGGGACTATTTCAGGGAGAGGTGACTGAGGATCAGACAAGGCCAATAGGGTTGGAGAGAGATGTTTGAAAGATCCATCAGAAGCATAACTTGCAGGACTGTTTTAGAAAAAAATGGTAAGATAATTGGTAATAATATTGGCAGAGAAAGAGAACACAGAAATGAAGGACAGATTTCAGGGGAGAAAACTAAAGGTCTTTTTTTGGGAGGGTACTAGGAACAGAACTCTCAGGAGCGCTTGGCCAATGAGGCACAACCCCAGCCTTATTTTGTATTTTATTTAGAGACAGGGTCTCACTGTGTTGCTTAGAGCCTTTGTGTTGTTGAAGCTGGCTTTGAACTCTTGATTCTCCTGTCTGGGACTCCTCAGCTGCTGGGATTACAGGTGTGCACCACCGTGCCCAGCTTTTCTTTTTAAGTCAAATAGTACTAAATTATTTTTGTTAGGAAAACAGTATTTTGTTTCACTTCTCACTATCTCTTAGTGCTTCTCTCAGGAGGATATTATTTTTTTTCTGTGGTAATTGTCTTCTATAATATTTTTTGTTCATTTCCCCCTTAGAATCCTGTTTGGCAGTTGTCGGTCTTTCTGATTTAATTCTGTATTTTAAATGTTGCTTTTCTTCTATCTTACTCCTACCACCATGACTCTCTACCTAGTGAGGAGACTATTTTCTGAGAGATTTCTTTAATATTATCTCTCAAATTCTTAGATAACTTTTTATGGTACCTTATTTTTAAATTCCAAGCGTTCTTTTGCTTATTCCATTTTCATAGCATCCTATAGTTATTTATAGATATAACATCTTCTCATTTCTAAAGACATTAATTACAATTTTCTTCTATTTTCATTGGCTCTGTTTGCTCTGTATACCTATTTCCCCTTTCATTTTATCATATTCAGAAGTTTCCCTCAATTGTTTATTAATCTCTGTCTGACTTTATATTCATAATACAAATCCCTATATGTTGGTATTTAGCAACAGGTCATTAAAGAGCTGAATAGAAGCAGTGTGGGCATAGGTAGGGCTTGTCAGTGGTGGATATTTTTGTTGTTTGTGGTGCCTCCAAAGTGTGAGAAGTCATTTCCCCTGGGGCTGTCAAGTTTCTTAGAGAAGCAGCTTCTAATTTTCTAGGGGGACATAGGCCTTGTTCCAGGGCCTGCTTCCAGGTTCCAGATAAACTGACAGTCCATAACATATAATGAACTGTGGTTCTGTGTCTCAGAGTTCATTTTACGTTATGTACTGTCAGTTTATCTGGGTTTCTGTCTTGCCAGAGCATAAACTGTGCTCTCCTTGGTTCTATAGGCCAAGTTAGTTGTTGTTCTACTCCTTCTCCACCTCTTACTCATCTTCCTTTCTTCTTTCCTTTAGTAATCAATGCTTAGAAAACTTTAGATGGTTAATGCAAAAAGCAAGGAAAAAGGCACCCTGTGGAAAAAACTAATTAAAATCAAGAAAAAAAAATCAACTATTGTAATGTCCTTAAAGACTAGAAAAAAATACTGCATTCATACTTACTTCTAATTCAGACATTTCACCTCTATCTGCTTTCTTACAAAAGTTTGTTGAAATTTTTAGTTAACCACTGTATTCTCTTCTGTACTCTTTGTCCTTGTAAATTTGTATATATTTCCTTCAGGAAATTTCTTAGCTATCTTCCTAAGGAATGGGACAGATTAATCTGTGTGTGTGATTAATCTTCTATTTTTAATTGGACTTCTTAAGTTTCATTTTGAACATATTGCTATAGATATGCTTGTGGAGATAGAGGTTTGTTGCCAGAGTTGAGAAATTTCACTTAGTGATAGATATTTAGACCTAATCAGATTAATATCATTATTGAAGCATATCCCAAGGAGTCTGAAGCATGAAATTATTTCATTTATTCACTCAACATAACTATCAAGTGTCCACTGTGTGTTGGCAAAAAGATGACGAATTAGGATGGAACGTGAGGAAGGAGCTAGAGGTAAGGCAGAGGGAAAGAAGCCATTGAAGAGCACCAAAAGTGATGGGAGGAGAACATGAAGAGAGTTCTCCTATAGTGAGAGTGGATACTTTCAGAAAGGGTGAGCAGAAGGTGTTCTGTAGCATCAAGTAAAGCTAAGGTTCAGGGAGAATGAGTGAGAACTTCTGCTATTTACTGCATCCCTAAAATGGTGCTAGATTCTGGGTGAACAAGACTGTCCTAATCTGAAAACTATAAGAACTTAATACATGCCAGCAGAGATAACAACAATTAATCTTATACTCGCCCTATGAGGAGGTGGCCCTCAGAGTTATTAAACAAACTCAGGATGAGCCACCCAACTAAACAGAACTTTGAAGAATTAGTAATAGACTCAGAACTCAAGTGTATTTCCACATGTAACATTTTTTTCTTTCAAAGAACAACCACAGATAATATGTAAGCTTTAGAACAACAAAGGGATTTTCAGAGGGTTTGCACATATTGACACATTAATACAAAATTACAAAGGGAATTTGAAAATTATTAATCATTTGTAAAGAAAATCTTAAGTATTTCATGGGAAAATATACTTTGAGGCTTTTGATGTTAAAATAGTATATTTTGTAAATATAAATACTATATTTCTGTGACCTCAAAGTCTGAGGTGACAAAAATGGGCTATTTATTTGAAAAACAAATTGCCAATGAACTAATTGGCAATTCAGTGTTTACACTCTCATCGACTTGCTTGCTATGATACCCATGGCCCAGGTGAATAACAAAAGTGTGGAGTAGTTTACACCAATTACACTTTAAAACTAAAATCTAAATTTTCTTTATTCAAACAGAAAATAATATTTGTGTTCTTACTATTGCCCATTAATATCCTAAATTAAATTGAATGTTGGTTTGAGATAAACATGCCCCCCCCAAAAGCTACTTTACCTACCTAATGTTAATAATGGCAGTCTGCCTGAGAGAAAATATTTTTCAGAAAGGACAGCAGTGTCATGGATTTCCTCTTAAAACTGAGAATACATTTAATTATCTGTCAACCATAAGAAAGCTGTGCTGTATGTGCAGGGGCAAAAGTTGGCAAGGAACACTACCTTATTTTTTTCCTAGAAACTGCAGAGCCCTTCCACCCACCCTGTTTTCCTTTTCTCCTTCATGTTCTTCTAGCTGATAGAATGAGCACAGAACTTAGAAAAAGGAGAAGCCTTACTGGCTGTTTCCTTTTACAGCCCTGGGAAACACCTGAGGGCCAGAGGGAGATGAAATCTCTCATTGTTCCTTTTTAGTGGCAACACAGGATGGTGTGGGAGTGGAATGTTTTCTTAGTTTGAATACATTTACCAAAACAACCACCTAACACCTACCTGTCTACAGCTCCTACTCCCTCAGCAAAGGCTTTCCTCCCTTGGTGTAGGCTGAGATGCAAAGTGCTTACACAGATAAATCTAAAAGGTGAATCAGAGAAAGTGTCTCTCAGTAAAATGCTCACCAGTTTTATCTGTTCAATAAAGACCCTATCCTGGATGATCTCGAAACCTCTTTTGTATGCTAACACTTTATTATTCTGAGTGATTAATTTTTGTAATTTTACGGTGCAGATGTTGGTTACTAATCTCTACTAAGGACAGTAAGAGCAGCATCATTTCCTTTGTAGAAGGGTATGTGTGAAATAAAAACAGCTTTCTTCAGGGAGTCTTCCTATGGGCCATTCCCAGCTCTTGCTGGGAGGTAGCAGGACTCAGGAGAGCAGGAGCGACTCACCAGAGTTTGAGTACATGTTTTGTGGGGACTTAGACAAGTCTTAACCTCCTTAAGCCTCAGTTAATTCTTTTAAAAAATGGGCCCAATAAAGCTTAGTCCATAGGTGGATGCAAAGATTAATCATGTAAAGTACCTAATATAATGTTTGCCACGTGGAATTGCTTATTATGTCATTTGACTGTAATTATTAATAATGGAAGTAGTATATGCCCTTCTTAGTTTGAATAAAGTTACCAAAACAACCACCTAACAGCTCCCACTCCCTCAGCCAAAGGCTTTCCTCCCTTGGTATAAGATGAGATGCAAAGTGCCCACACAGGTAAATCTAAAAGGTGAATCAGAGAAAGTATCTCTTAGTAAAATGCTCACCAGACACACCCATGTACAATTTTCCCAATAGTTTGTGCAGTTACAGAGAATTCGCCATTGTTTCCTGATCCCAGAGTAGACGCAGCCTCAGTTTGCAATCACAAGTGCTTTTGAAATACTGTCAAGTATTTGACATTTTCTTCACTCAATTGTAGTGTCATTTTGCTGTTGTTTTGTAAAACATTGGGTCTTTGGAAGTTGAATGATCAGACATCTATCTGTAAATAGGTGATGCTTTAAGGATTGACTATCTTTTAATGATGTAGATAGAAAATTTAGTATAACCAGTTTCTTTGTTTTTATTTTGTAGAACTCTTCCATTTGAATTGCATGAGGGAATCCTGGAATATTTTGGTTTTCTCTGGCTAGGTTGTTTTACCTCATTAAATTTGATGCTTGGTTAATATGTCTCTTGGAAACTCATGTAAGTTGTCTTTGGTGGAAATAATGGGAATTTTTTTCTCACATTTTATAAGAATGAATTAGAAAAAATTCTCAAAAGTTATCACTTTATTATGTCTGATTCGATCCTCTAAGAAACAGACACTAAAATAATATTAATCATGCAAGAGTTTATTTGGGTCATCACCTGGGGGTAAATGGGAATGAAGCCAGTGAATGCCAAGAGACCATGATGCAAGCCTGGCACCTGTGGAGAGGAGAAGAGAAGGATTACAGTTGGGTAGTAAGAGTCTTATTACAATGCAGTTCTAAGAAAAGTCTGATGAGTTTTCCAAACAAAATTGCAGAGGAGTCCACTTGCAATTATGGGCCTGCTTTAGAATCTGTTCTGTGCTGACCCACAATCTAGAAGTAGGTCACTGGCAGGGTGGCCTCAGAAAAAACACAGCAGTGGATTCACCGCATGTCATTTGGGGCCTTTGGACACTTATGCTTCTGTAGTAGATATGAGATCCCATTTCCATGGCCACTACACTTTTATTGATTGCCATAGCCTATGATACAGTCTTATGTTCTATGAAATGAATATTTTCTTAGCTATTAGTTCACAAAATTATTGAAATACTTGGCAGTATTTCAAAAGCACTTGTGATTGCAAACTGAGGCTGGGTCCACTCTGGGATCAGGAAATAAAGGGGCAATTTCTGTGTAAAGAATTTGAAAATAACAAAGCTGACTAAAATATTCTGGTCTTTTTATTATCACTATGTGCTGGCAATTCACATGGTGTCACTGATAATTACTTCACCCCATCAGGACAGATGACTCCAGCCATCACACCTTCAACCTTTAATGTCACTGCCAGCCTTCCTTTTTCTCTTCTTTTTCTTTCCAGCCATGAAAGTGTGCCAAAAAAAGTCGTATAGTTTTTCTCTTTAGATTCCTGAGAGGAATGTACTTAAGAGCATCTTTGGGAATGCTAGATACTGAAGGGCTTTAATGTTGTATTACTATGTGTTTTCAAAAAGTGAAGACATTATTTTATTTATTTATTTATTTATTTATTTATTTATTGTTGTAGTTAGACACAATACCTTTAATTATTTATTTGTTTGTTTCTTTATTTGTTTGTTTTTATGTGGTGCTGAGAATCAAACCCAGGTAGGTGAGGGCTTTTATTGCTGAGCAACAACCCCAACCCCAAGACTTTCTTAAAGAGTGTCCAAGGAAGCCCTCAGTCGCCAGGCCTAGATTTTGAAAGATGGTAGATTTTGGCTTGGCAGAAAAAGTCACATGGAAGGCTTTCAGGGTATAGGTAGAGTATTCAGGGCTCAGAGGATAAGGAAGTATAAAATATATTTGGGAAATCATCAAAAAAATTGGTGTCATACTGGGCATGAATAGAAAGTAGGACTAGAAAAGTAAGTTGTAATGATAAAGTTAAGATTTTTGAATGCCAGTTTGAGTAGTATGTGCAGACAAGTTTAGAAACTACTGTCTTAAAATATTTTTAAATATGACTTCTCTCCATACCCACTACTATGACACTAGTCACAGGTCACTTGAATTACTTTCTGTTCAGTCATTGTGCTTCTAATCACCCCTCATAGTTATCCTCCCCACAGCAACCTGGTGATCTCCCAGCAATACAAATATGACCATGTCAAATGCTTCTGCCTTTATCTTTTCAAACATCTTCAATCCTTTTTTACCTCCTGGCTCCACAACATTTACCAGTATAACATAGGCAGGTTTTCGATGAGTATTGTACATGGTGATTTTCAGCCTACTTGAATATATACCCCTTGGTACAGTGTTTAGAATCTTGGGAAAGAAACTCTTTGTTCTCTCCACCATTTCTTTTTTCCCCTGTCCCCTTTTCTTCATTCTGAGACATATTCTTCTACCAAAGGGCTTTACCCTTAATATGGAATACAATGCCACTTTATGAAGTAGCCCTGTTTCTCAAATCTCATCTTTCACCAAGCTCTATTTTGTTACTTTAACTTCTCATACTCCAAACTTCTGAAAATTTCCAGAGGAGACCAATTAGTCCTATATTGTGTGCCTATGCTTAGTTCTCTCCTGTCTTTTTAGAATGCCTCACCATTTTAGCTTTTCCAGTGCTCTCTCTCTCTCTCTCTCTCTCTCTCTCTCTCTCTCTCTCTCTGTCTCTGTTGTAAATGGACCTTTTATTTTATTTATATGTGGTGCTGAAAATTGAACCCAAGTTCTCACACATGCTAGGCTAGTGCTCTACCACTGAGCCACAACCCAGCCCACTTCAGTGCTCTTAAAAAAAAAAAAAAAAAAAAACTTGAAGTTTTCAAAGCTATCAGCAAATCTCTCAATGTGGGGATTATCTCTTTGGAGATTTCTCTTACTCCTTACTGTGCTGGGTTGGGACTCTTCTTTTATTATCAAGGTTTCTATGTATTTTTCTTTCTAAGCTTGCTGTGTTATACTATAATTAATTGTTTTAATATGCCTATAATTGTTACCTATGTCCTCTAGATTTGAAAATTTTATAATACTTTGATTTAATTTAGTCTTTTGACTTCAAGAAATTCAGAGAATTATTCTTAACAGAAGCTAACATCAAAATACATCAATATTGAAAATAATTTTATATATTTTTAAAGAAATTATAACTGCTACATAAAATTATATATATATATATATATATATATATATATATATTTATGGTGTACCATGTGATGTTTTCATACACACACACACACACACACACACACACACTCTTTGTGTCATGTTCAAAAGGAAGTAAACATATCTATTTCTTCAAACATTTACTATTCCTTTATGGTGAAAATATTTAAATCTTCTATCTTTTTAAAATATATAGTACATTATTGTATAGTCACACTACTATACAATAGCACATGAGAATATTTTTCTCTTATCAAATGGCACTTAATATCTGAAACTTTCCCCATCCTTTCCTCTCCCCTACTCTCCCTGGCCTCTGGTAACCACCATCCTACTATCAATTTCTATGAGATTAGTTGTTTTTGTTTGGACAGACCTAAAACAAAAGTAATTCATTTTGTTCAATCACAAAAGTGTGTTTTATACTTGCTGAATTTGGGTAGGGTGCCATCTATCCAAACGGAAACATTGCAACATGTTTTAAAAATATGAAATTACATTACATGCTGGAGAAATTAATAAAAAAGGTAGGTGAAACTCCAAAAATAAAGTGTAGGAAGAACAAAGGACTGAAGACCAAAAATCATTAGGGCAACATCTGCCTTTAAAAAGCAGAGATTAAGGAGTTAAGTAGACAAAAGATTTGTAGAAGGAGAATCAGCATAATGTATAAAAATCAGAAAAAATGAGTGTTTTGAGAAGCAGAGATGTGATGGAACTAGTATTCCAGGTGGCAAGGGGTCTTGTGAAGTTTCTCTCTGATGACACCTACTCTGGGAAGCAGCATCCACAGAGCAGGGACCACAATCTCCAGGAATCAAACTGGATAAATTTATGGAGGCTCCAATCCCTTTAGCCATAATCTAAACCCAAGTAGTTCTTGGCGTTTTTGAGACACACAACTTTTTAAAAAATCTCAAGAAATCTAATGACTATCTATCCTTAGAAAAATACAATTGGGTACACATACATATGCAATTTCCCTTATAATTTCTCATGGTTCACTCTACCACTACCCCTAAACCATGCCCACTCAAGCTTTTAAATGGACTTCCACATTACAAGTATGGTTCCACCATCAGCTCACAAACAATGCTTGCGTTCTGAGGACAGGTCATATGATTGAGGATTAAGAATTATTATCTCTGTTCAACCCTTAGTAAGTTTAAACTCATGGAGACCTTAGGAGAAATCCTCTTTTGCCTTACCATTGTAAGGAGCAATGGACAGAGAAGAAGTATCCCTTGGTGCCTGCTCGTCTTTCCAGCCTGCCAATTGAGCATTTTCTGGATTTCTACCTATTGACTAACCAATTCACTAACTTAGGCTTCTAGCTACTGTGGTTCTGCAAGCCTTGGCTTCCTAAGAGGTCTCCTTTAGAATTTTAACCAGCAAATAATTTACCTCGTGCATGTCTGTCTTTTGACACCCATTCTTTTAAATGACTCACCTTCATTTATTCCCTTTTTTAATTAAATAATTTAGGAAAGCAATGAAAACATTCTGGCTTCCAGAAATAGAAAAATAATTGTTTAAATTTTTAAAGGAAAGGGGAACTGAGTCATAATCAACTTTTGTCAATCTTAGCTCAAGGAAAGAACAGTAATGTGGGAAATTCAGAGAACTGGGCAATAAATAATATTATTTTTGACTGTGATTTATATTATGAAGTTGTTTTTGTATGTATTTTCTGACTTTATTTTCTCTGAATTAGCATAAAAATATTTTTGCAATAACTGTTTCAAGAGTGAAATCAGATGTGTTGGGAAATTGTTTTGGGATTCTAAGTGTGTTTATTTAATCTATATGTGTCATTAGTAATTAAGTCTTGATATCTCTTCAAGAGAGAATTTTAGAATTTAATAAATGGAGATTCCTTTAAGTAGAATATGATATTTTATGAAAAAAACTAAATGTAGTAAATGTGAAAGAATATTAGCCTAGAAATAATTATTATAGTCAATTTTATATTTGATTTTTAAAGAGATAAAGTGTTTGCATAAAAATCCTGCCCTATTTTATAAGGGTGTTTGTGGGTGATGGGCTAGTCTGGTGCCATGCTGTTGAATTACATGACTCTGCATTTTTCAAAACACATAGAACTGTATACCCCAAAAGTAATTTTTCTTGCATGCAAATTTTAAAAATTAACCAGGATAGAAAGCAGACTAACAAATAGATCTAACTGTATTTCAAAAATAACCTCTCTGGAAGGGACATGGAAGAAAGGACTTAACCTAAATAACTTTGGGAAACAATGTTTCATCTAGATAGTACAAAGGATCCAGAAGGAAAGACTAAGAAACCACCTCAGATCAAAGGAGACTTAGGAGGAAGATAAAGGCAGTATAGTAGCCCAGGATAATATAGGCCATGGATGCAAAGACTTCAGAAATTCAAATGAAGTTTGTAGTTAACAGTGTTATGCCATGTTAGTTTCTTAGTTTTGATAAATGTGCCTTGGTTATAGAAATGTTTATACATGGTTATATGTTAATGCACCATGGTTATAACTAAGAGTAATATGGGTGAAAGGTGCAGGGAAACTCTCAATAATAGTATGTGCTCAACTGTTGTAAGACCAAATTTATTTTCATATAAAAAGTTAAAAAGTGCTGCCTCAAAATCTATAAATTTAAAAGTTAGGCCTTGTTGATTCTAGTAAATACTGGATATTTTGGTATTCTTCTACTTTAATATGATAAGTTGTCATTTGGTAGAAGACTATTTAAGCATAGAAATAAATGGAATTTATTTAAAGAAAGAACTTTATTTTTAGGTCTTAAATAGAACTAAAACCAAACTGAATAATTTATCAAGGCTAACACAGGTTATGAATGTGCATGGGTGACTATGTTTCATCCGGCATAATGCTTTTGCCAAACAAAACTAGTGTTTGAAATATTTCCAATAGAATATTATTCACAGAGAACAATGCATGATTTCACATTAAATGCATGAAAAGAAATTGTAATTTCATGGTGTCAGTGGGGGAAAAAAACAGCCTATTTTTTATGTCATGGTATCTTCTTTTTTAAAAACACAGTGCTGGTGATATAGTTCAGTGGTAGAGTGCTGGCCTAAACTGCACAAGGCCAGAGGTTCCATCCCTAGCCCCCAACACAAGCACAGACACACAGTTCTTAACACTGCCTGTTGCCTCCCATCCAGGCAGTGATAATTACTTTATCATCCTGCCCCTATAAGCTTGTGGATTTACATTATCTGGTATGCTGTTATGGTGTGGATTTGGAATGTACCACAAAAGCTTTTGTGGTAAAAGCATGATCCCCCATGCAACAAGGTTCAGGGGAAGGGTTTTATAAGCAAAAAAAAAAAAAAAAAAAAACATTATAAAACTATATCTGGCCCTGGCCCCTTCCTCCTCCCCCACTTCTCCACTCCTGCCATCTCCTTGAGCTGAACAGTTTTTCTCCAATATACTCTTCCACCTGATGTTTCTACCTTGGAGCTGTGGACCATGGACTGAACCCCAGAAACCATAAACAAAAATCAATCTTTCCTCCTCCAAGTTGTTCTTGTCAGGTATTTTGATCTTGGGGATGAAAAGCTGACCAACACACCTACATAACGGGAATGGGCATAACTGTTTCCCTTCAATTATTACAATTTTGTTCAGTATAAAACTTAATAAAATTTTTACTTAAATTTATAATAACTTTATTTTAACTCTACAATAGATTTGTTTTTTTTTCCTCCTTAGAAGTGGTAATTTTCTGATAAATACTGAGAACAGATAAGATTTGTTTAAATTTTTGAATTTAAAAAGTTGTACAGTTTCAGATCTAAAACTAGAGATAGAGCTTTTTCCCCTTTATACTAATAAGTGACTGTATATATGTCTGGTTTTGATTATAGTTGGAATCTCTGGATTCTGAGACAAAATATGCATTGCTGAGATGTCATGTCTTTCTGGCAGTCCAAAAGTATAATCACTCAGATATATAATGACTCCTCCAGCTTTTTTTGTAACCTGGTCTTAAGGTCTGCCTTACCTCCCGCTCTCTGCCCCCATACTCCTAGTACCACCTCTGATTTCTCATTACTTACCATTTAATCATTTACTCTAAGTAAAATGACTTAACTTCTGTATGGTTGTATCTCCCCTCCCTTTTTAGATTGTATAGTCCTACTGAACAGAATCAACTTTTTTGTTTATTTTTTAAATGTTTTAGTGCAGAAAAATGGAATATGTGCAAATATTTGAATTAGTAATTCAGCAAACCAAAATATCACCCTTTACATTGTTCCTAATTTCTCAGGATTAAAAATTTGAACAAGTTTTAAAGTCTTTAATTTATTTTTCTAGTATAATACAATTAGGATCAATAAACAGTAAGTTGGAAAAGCAAACTATTATGTTATGGCAACTAAATTATTTTTCAAATCTAATCAATATATTTGTGTATGTTGATGATTCTAAAAATCTTTCTTACAACTCACCTGCATCTGTATTGCCTTGGTATTGTTTAAAAATGTAGGATTTTGAATTTCAACTTTGAATTTATACTCTAATAAAAGAATCTGTATTATTGTTTGAGCCCAGAAATCACTATTTAAAAAAAAACTGGAATGGAGCCTTTATGTATTCTAAATTTTGAGAGTCACTGGGATTGTTGAAGAAATTATACCTTAATTTGGAATGATTCAAGTACATGAGAATTTCCACTTAAGTTGTACAGAGGAAAATAAGCAGTATAAATTATTAGTGAATAATAATTTCAGTTTGATGTTTGGGAAGTTAATATCTCTATTAGTCTACAAATGAACTTCACTCATGTTATATAGTTTAAAAAATTCATTCAACCGTGGAAAGAAATTTGACAAATCCCACCTAAGCTGAGAATTACTGAGATGAAACAATAAAACCATTGAAAAGCAGTTGATGATGGTGATGATGATAGTGATAGTGGTAATGGTGATGTTGATAATGGTGGTGATGGTGATGGTGATGGTGATGATGGTGATCATGATGATGATAATAATGGTGATGATGGTGAGAGTAAAGATATTGAGCATGAAATCATTATTGAAGGCATCAGCCATGTTGATGATGATAATTAGGATGTCAGTGTTAACATGGACCGTGATGATCCCTGTGAGGATGTTGAGGAGGAGGAGAAAATTATGATTATAGCTGATGTTTACAATGATGGAATAACAGGTACGTCACTCCTAAGAACATAGAGAGTAGATAAATGACAATCATAACACAAGGAGTGTACTTTTTTTCTGCATACCTGTAATCCCAGATGTTCAGGAAGCTGAGATAAGAGGATCTCAAGTTTGAGGCCAGCCTGGGCAACTTGGTGACACCTTGTTTTAAAATAGGAAATGAAAAGGCCTGGTGAAGATGATGGGGGTGATGAAGATGGTGATGGTGAAGAAAATGTTGATGAAACTGGCAACAATTATGAAGATATGAGGATGATGATGGTGATGATGGTGGTGATGGTGGTGGTGATGATGGTGATGGTGGTGATGATGATGATGGTGGTGGAGAAGAAGATGATGTTACAGGTATTGATTATGGAGATATGAGGATGATGATTTTGATGGTGGTGGTGGTGATGATGATGGTGGTGAGGTAGTGATGGTGATGGTGATGGTGGTGAATGTGGTCACAGTGATGATGGTGGTGGTGATGGAGGTGGTGACGGTGATGATAAGGATGTCGACAGTGAGATAGTCACTGAAGGTGTTGGCATTTGCCACAGTCTGTCTAGGCACAATTTATGAGCCACTTATTAAGCAGGAACAAACTTTATTTTTTGGACGCACACACACCACGCCAGCTCTTCAGGAATTCCCTCAGAGCCCAACTGCCACCACCGGCTCTCTCCCAGCCAGTCTCTCAACCACTCTTGAGGCCGATTGGCTGGGTCATGTGGGCAGAGCCAAAAGAGTCCCCCAGTGAGCAGCTTCGTGGTCTGAAAGGGCAGGAAAACAGCCCAATGAGCATCACCAAAGAGAAGCCAATCAGCGGGTGCTAGGGCTGCAGTGAGAAAATCAGCTGGTTGCTGGGGCTGCTTCAGCTGCACCTCTCAACATCTCCCCCTCTCTGTTTAATTAAACAACAAGCATGTGGCTTAGGGACTATGCCTGTCTTAGATTGTCCAATACTGTATATGGTTCTTACCCGTCATCAGATGAGCTGACCTCAATGCGTCAGCCTCCTGTCTTAGGTTGGTACCATTGCAATTGGATCTTACCTGTCATTGACTAACTGGCCAGCATACAGCCATACCTGTGGTTAGGCATTTGTACCAGTGGGGGGTGAGGTTCTTTGCCTCACTTCTTTTGGCCCTTAAATTTTAGCTAAACAACCATCACAAGCAGAAGGGAGGAAGATACAACAAGCCAATTGATGGCTCCTTTTGGGAAAATTGCACCACCTATGACACCATCAGCAAAAATACCCCGGCACTACCACAAGTCGCTGCACCAACAGATAGTTCACAATGTGTACAAGTGATACATAGTCCAAGAAAGTTCTGCAAGCAGTTGTGATACTAGTCCAGGCAAGTTCTGCAAGAAATTCAGTGATAGCTATTGTAGAAGCTGTAGTTTGGTTTTATCTTTGTCTTCATTGGCACTGGGATGATGATAGGAATTCTGGCAATGATGACTAAAGAAAAAATTATGTAACATTGCAGCAGGCACTAAAAGAAAGCGATTTACTGAACAATTTACATTATCCTGAACAGAATTAATAAATATAATGAAAATGAAAGCTGAAAGTAAATAAAAAGTTCTGTTAAACTCCTTTTTTGTTCACATATTAAAACAATCCTCAACAGCTGTTTATCCAATTTAAATTAAACCATTCAAATCATGTGAATAAGAAAAAAAAATTTGGATCAATTTTTTCATGAGCGCTCATCATATATGATATATGGACATACACATACAAGCATACAACACAAAACACAAGTGTGCACACATAATATAATACATACAACACATAACATAATAGTAAAGGTCTTGTAACTTTTTACAGGTGAAATGTCTATTGCAATGTTTAAAAACTCCATAGTCAAAACCAAAAAATAGAACTGATCAGCAAAACATTAACACAGGTCTGTATGAGCTCAAAAAACAAAATAGAACTTTATGATGTGGGAAAGAGCAATAATAAAATAGATATTGAAAAAAGCATCCTGGTTTCATTAGCCTCCAGGTGTGGGAGAACCACTGTCACAGATGTAATGATAGCCAAACTGGAGTTCTGGATATCAGCTGTTATGGTTTTGAGCCAAATCATATTCTTTTTGGTCTGTAGAAACTGCTTTAGTTAATCTCTCTGGAATCCAAATTGGATGCTGTTCTCCCTGTAGAAACACACAAATAGACCCACAAATCCAGACAATCACTGGGTCAGGACCTTTCCATTGTCCTGTTAGAATATCCTTCCAAAGTACCTTGGGCTTATGTACATTTTTTGGACACATGTGCCTTTCTGCAGCACTAAGCCCTGATGAATCCAAAAATTAAAAGTTTACAGAAAAAAGGGTTATTTTAAGTTTATCTTTGGGGGATATATACTCCTTCCCAATTCCCTCTTTTTGCTTTAATAAATTCATTTTAATAGTTTGATGAGCTCTTTCAACTATGCCTTGTCCCTGTGGATTGTATGGGATTCCTGTTATATGAGTAATGTCAAATGATGAGCAAAATTGTTTAAAAGAGGTAGAAGTATACCCAGGGGCATTATCTGTTTGTAACTGTTTTGGAACGCCCACAGTGCCAAAATTTTGTAAGCAATGAGCTATAATATCTTTAATTTTTCTCGGGCATGAAGGGAGCAAATCAAAAATCCAGAAGAAGTATCAACTGTAACATGCAAATATTTTAATTGTTCAAATTCTGGCAAGTGTGTGATGTCCATCTGCCAAATATAGTGAGGTATCAGTCCTATGGGACTGACTCCAAGATAAATTTGTGGTAAAAAGGTCACATAATTTTGACATTGTTTTGTCTAGCTTGGTCTTTATATTAAAATGCTTTTTAAAAGGATTTGCATTGACATGGAATTATTTATGAAAATTTGTAGCTTCGTCTAGTTTAAAGAAAATATTTATGTCATGTGTAGTTTTATCTGCTAAATCATTGCCCAAATTAAGGGCTCCATGCAATCCTGTATGTGCCCTGATATGTCCTATAAAGAATGGATTTTTTCTGTCCCAGATTAAACTTTGTATAGTGGAAAACAAGCAGAAAACAGTAGAGGAAGGGGAAATCCTACCAGCATCTTCAGTGATAATATAGCATGAACTATATACTAACTATCAGAAAATAAATTAAATACAGAATCCTTAAACATCACAAAAGCTTGCAATACTGCATTAATCTCTACCTTTTGAGCTGATTGTTTGGGTACTAAAAATGTAAAAGTTTGATCAGGCGTAACTACTGCTTCTATACCATTATTTGACCCATCTGTGAATATATTTGGAGCATTCATGATAGGTGTTTTTCTTGTCATTTTTGGAAAAACTACAGGCTGTGAAGACCAAAAAGACAACAAAGGATTAGATGGTAAGTGGTTATCAAATGAAACATTAGATTTGCACATGATTATTGCCCAAGTATTTAACTCATTAACTAACTCATCAATTTGATCCATAGTATATGGAGTAATAATTTTATTGGGAGAAATTCCAAACACTCTCTTTGTTGCTTTTATTCCTTTGAGTATTAAGTGTCCTACAGCTTCAGCATACCTAGTAATAATAGTGTTAGGAGAATAAGATAAATGTATCCATAATAATGGACCTTCTTGCCAAAATATTCCTGTAGGAATATTTTTGTTGGTAGTACAATAAATAATAAAGTCAAACTTATATCAATTCTATCCAAATGCATATTTTCCATATATGTTTCAATGATTTTTAATGTCTTACGTGCTTCAGGCTTTAACATGCCGGATGAATTTGGATCCGATAGATTTTTTAGGATATCAAACAAAGGTCCCAATTCTCCCGTTGGTATACCTAGATAAGGCCTTATCCAATTTATATCTCCTAATAACTTTTGAAAGTTGTTAAGTGATTTGAGTTGATCTACTCGTATTTGAATTTTTGGTGGACGGACCATGGTTGAGGATGATAGAACTCCTAAATAGTTAATTGGAAAATTTAATTGTACTTTATCTATTACTATTTTTAGATTATAATTTTTTAATAAGTTTGTAAATGTGGCATAACATTCTAGCAATGTGTTTTTGTCTTTGTGTGCTAATAATACATCGTCCATATACAGAAATATTTATAGTTCAGGATTTTGATTTCTAAGTGGCTGGATTGCTTTGTTAACATAAATTTGACACATAGTTGGGCTGTTAGCCAACCCTTGAGGGAGTATTTTCCATTCATATCTCTGATCAAGACCTTTATGATTCAGTACAGGGATAGTGAATTCAAAACCTGAACTATCCTCAGGATGAATTGGAATTAAAAAAAAAATCTTTAATATCTATAGCTAAAACATACCAGGTTTTTGGCAAAGCAGACAATTGAGGAATCCCCGATTGAGCAGGTCCCATAATAACCATCTCATTATTAATGGCTCTTAAATCTTGCAATTATCTCCATTTACCAGATTTCATTTTAATGACAAAAATGGGAGTATTATGGGGAGGTATGGAAGGTTGCATATGTCCCTCTGCTAATTGTTGTTTGACCAGGTCATGGGCTGCTTGTATCCTTTCTTTAGTTAGAGGCCACTGAGGAACCCATACTGGTCTTTCTGATTTCCAAGTAACTTTTATTGTCTCAGTGACCCTTCCTAAAAATCCAATCCATGTCTGTCTGTTTCTTGATCTATTTGTATTGGTGCTACCATACCTTTTTCTTGTTCTCCTAATCTTTTTCCTTTCCTAAAACCTTTTCTAGCCATAATAGTGGATGCATCTGAATTGATGTTATTTGTTAATGTTAGTCCTAATTTATCTAGGACATCTCGTCCCCATAAATTTATGGGAATATGATCCAATACATATGGCTGTATAGTTCCTTCACATCCTTCAGGATCCTTCCAGTCTAATAATATCACACTTCTATGGGGATTAGTTGCCACTTGTAGGCCTTGAAGAGTTTGAGTGGCTTGTTGTAACGGCCAATGTTTTGGTCATTCTTGACAAGAGATGATGCTAAGGTCTGCACCTGTATCGAGTAGCCCATTAAATTCATGTCCTTGAATATTTAGTTTTAGCATGGGGTGAGAATCTAAATTTAAAGAAAGAATAGTCCAATCTACACCTGTGGAGCCTAATCCCCTGGAACCTCTTTCTATAGTACCACTGGAAAATGTATTATGTAGGCTGAGAATTATTAGTAAGTGTGCTATTCTATCTCCTGGTGAAATTACTGATATACCCTTTGGAGAACTGGCTATAATTTTTATTTCACCTTCATAATTGGGATCAATTACCCCAGGACTTATCATAAGTCCTTTTAGAGTAGAAGAACTGCGTCCTAACAATAAGCCTACTGTTCCTTGGGGAAGAGGTCCTTTTACTCCTGTGGGAATGATTTGAACTCCCATCTCAGTTAGTACTGCTCTGGCAGAGGTGCAGATGTCCAACCCTGCACTCCCTCTGGTTTGTTTGATGAGATATCTGATGGATAATGTGTCCTGGGCACTACCCTGATGGTGTTGCTGGGTTCGTCCATGGTGTTGCTTGGTTCCTCCATTGCCCCATATATTTGTGGTCATGGGCCCCGAAGCATTGGGTCCCCCTGTCCATTTTTTGGCAATGGAGCCCGATGCCTTTCTCCACGATATTGTGGTTAAACACCTGGTTCTTGTCCATTTTTTTTATAACAGAGTACCCTCTATGGTAGTTTGAGAATGGCATTCATTAGCCCAATGTCTCCCTCTACGGCATCTTGGACAAATACCCGGTATTCTACCCCTTTGATACCTAGTTTTGTTAAACCCTCCTCCTATGGGGCAATTTCTTTTAAAATGTCCTGTTTGTTTACAATTGTAGCATGTTTTTGGCCTGGCATCTAAAGCCTGTTGTACTGCAGCTGCCAAGACTTGCCCTTGTTCATTAATGTCTCTACATAATTTAGTATATGTGTTTAAATCTTCATGTTTCCATGGTCTAATGACCTCTCTGCACCAACGATTTGCTTGCTCATAAGCCAGTTGTTTTATTAATGGAATTGCTTGTTCTGTATTCCCAAAAACTCTGGTAGCTGTTTGAATAAGCCTATCTACAAATTCAGCATAAGGTTCATTAGCTCCTTGTATTACTTTAGATAATTGACCTTGTAAATCTCCATGTCCTTGTAAAATCTTCCATGCCCTAACCACATCTGCAGCAAGTTGTGAGTATATGGCAGGATCATATGCAATTTGTTGATGCTGACCCTCATAAGGTCCTAACAACATATCTAGATTTCTATGAGGATAACCGGCTGCTGCATTTCACCTAGCCGTCTTAATGCAAAATTCCTTATTGGCAACCTTCCATAACAAATATTGCCCTCCATTTAGCACAATTTTACAGATACTAGCCCAATCTGCTGGCGTCATGTCCAAGTTGGTAATGGATTCCACCATGCCTACAGTGAAGAGTGCTTGGGGACCACATGTTGTTACAGCCTCTTTTAACTGCTTCACTGTTTTGAATTCTAAAGCACGGTGAATTCGCTTCTCTCCTGCCTGCTCAAGTACAGGGCATGCCAATCTTTGAGGTCCTGTCTAAGGGTCCATTTATCAACTACGGGGGTTGGAGTGCCCCCAGCATATGTTGTCTCTATAGATGGAGCTGTTGGTTGGACACTTTCACCCTCTGGCGATAGAAAGGTGTTAGTAGCAGCCTCCTGTTGTGACTTTTTCCCTGATAGTTTTTCCTTCTTTCAATTTTCTTCCTCTGTCTGACTAGCTCGAAAGACCTTCTCTTTTGTTGATATACATGTTTTCTACCATAGTCTGAACCTCTAACAATTTACTTAACACTCTTTCAGTTTGTTTTTACTAATTTCTAATCACTATAAAGATAATGCAACCCAACAAGATAACACAAAACAAAACCGTAACAGCATGAAACAAAAACGGAACAAAAAATCATTGTATCAATTTTCCTATTTTCTTGAAATGTATTTTCCTGGTCTATCTCTATCTCCTCCTCAGGGCTGAACAACTTCAAACCTTGAGCCAACCATTTTCCCCAGTTTGCCTGAGAAAGTTCTAGGGACAGGCAGCTTGAAACAAAAGCGAAACAAAACGAAAGAAGAATCTTAAAATGGCTACCCATTCTCTCGCCCTTCCCTCATGGGCAAGCAGTTTACCTTATCACTTACCCTCAGTTTTTCCCCTTGCGGGCCACCAAATGCTGCAGTCTGGCTGGGCACAATTCACCAGACACTTATCAAGCAGGAACAAACTTTATTTTTAGAACACACACGCTGCACCACAGGAGCTCTTCAGGAATTCCTTCAGAGCCCAACTGCCACCACTGGCTTCAGGCGTGCCTCTCAACCCCCACTCCTCCCGCACTAGAGGATGATTGGCTGGGTCGCATGGGTGGAGCCAAAAGAGTCCCCCAATAAACAGCTCCGTGGTCTGAAAGGGTGGGGAAACAGCCCAATGAGCATCATTGCAGAGGAGCCAATCAGCTGGTTGCTGGGGCCGCTTCAGCTACAGATCTCAGAAGGCAATGTCAATGGTGATAATCATGTTGCTAGTGAATGGTGTGGACCATGCTGATGATAGTGATGATAACAGTGAGGACCTCCACAATGTGGGAGATGAAAGAAGGAAGATGGTGGTGGTGATGTTGGTGACGATGACATGGGTGATGTTGACCGTACTGATGATGGGATGAGAATGATTTCCCAATATAAATTAGAAGCAGAGATAAAAGGAATAGCAAGAATTTGGGGAAGAAAAAAAGAATAGAATGAAACAGAATGGATCTCACAATCTTTGGTATTGCCACCAAGAGGACAGTAGACCAGCCAGTGGTGACATTTACTGGCTGGTTAGTGTGTCTCTTCTTCTAGTTCTGGGCTTCTTTATTCTTTTATTTTTCTGGTATTGCTTATATTCCCAAGGTGGTGGCTTTTGAAAGGCCATATGAAAATCCCAAGACCTCTGTGCTGAGCATATTTACATGGTTTTCAGTGCAAACTCTTCATCTGAAGTAGGGAATCTCACCTGATGTCTCTAGGAAAAAAAATCCCAGAGAACTTGGAGAAATTAGCTGGTTCCACCATTTCTAATACATGCAGAGTTTGGGGGATAATCTTATCCTTTTAGCGTTGGAATTTCCACTGGGAAGTGGACTTGAGAAATAAGAATCATTTAGCACATTTGCCACAGAGGCTCAATATGGAGCCACACATCTGGGAATAAGTTTGGTTGAAACTCAGAGGCTCATCCTGCCTGAACTGAATTTGGCATAATTTATCGCTTCCTTTGAAGGGTATTGGGATAGGTATGCTTTTTGCTTCTATTGGATTTATAAATATAATTTTAGAATTTTTCAAATTAGCCATACTTTCAATCTGGCTCTTAAGGCACAGAAGACAACATTAAAGCCAATGAAGAGTTCTCGCTTCTAAATTTCAGGTCGGCCTCTATCCATGCATAGAAATTGCTAGGGCTGAATTGGATGATTGGGAGAAATGAAGGTTCTACGTTTTTGGTATCTGAGTTACTATTCACGGTGGACTTGGTTGTCATAGCTACGATGTGGCTCAAGATATATTGATTAAGCTCTTTCCTCTTCTTTATACCTTGGCGTGAAATACAAGATGGTGCCTTGGTCATTAGGGAACAGATTACCATAGTCAACATGAAGGACCTTGGGTCACTGTAGAGGTGAACACTAGGTTAAAGGAGTAGCTTGTAGGTAGATGGCTTGCTTGGAAGGCAGAGGGTTGATTTCCCAAGACCATAAATAAGTTTAAAAATCAATCAATCAGTCAATCAGAGGTGGATTTTGATCTTATGATAGCTATTGATGAGCTCTAGACCTTCAGATCAAATATCTTCTCTCTGAATGTCTCATCTGAGATCTATGAACAGCTCCATCATCCCCATATACATGGATGATGTGGTAGTAAACTTTCAGGCACATAATAGGAACTTATTAAAAACTTTTCTTATTATTGAAATAAAACTGCAATAATGACCTCATTTTGATTTCCCAACATACTGTGATGGATATGTGGAATAGAAAGACAAATATTTAACATCATGTGACACAGTTTTTTTGGCATGTGAAAGAATTCAAGGATTTGGAGGGTTCTACTTTCACCCATGATGCTGTGAGGCTGGTCCATAGAAGCATTCATGTCAACTGACACTCTTTGGTGACTGCCATGAACAGGAAGTGTCCATTCCTCTCCTTACTCAGGATATTGGAAAGAAAGTTCACATTTCTCCTACTACCCTCTCCTTCCACATGGGTGGTGGCCATGTAGGGTCGAGATTGTACACCATCAGAGAAGTTTATCCTGAAGGGGCCAATGATCGAAATAATATAGAAATCCCAATGAACTGGACCATTTGGAGCAGATTATTAACCCAGTGACAATCTCTTAGAAATAAGTTCAAAATTATTCCCTTTTCCTTGTGCAGAGAAATACAAGATGGCACCCACTGTCTCCTTACCCCAATCTTAGAGGCTCTTTTAAGTTTATGATTTAGTAGAAATATACCCTTCTCCCAGAAATGTTAAAAGTTTGACATTTAACTAGATTCTGCTGAACTGTACAGGACCCAGATGGAATTATGTTTGTATTAATTATACAGGAACATGGACGTAGCTTTTAGGGATGTCACATGGTCATCACCGACAGGCAATTTAGAGTAATTACAAGAATGAACACTCATTCTGATAGAATGAATTTTAAAATGGGGTCAAGAGAATAATGATAAAACCAGGATGTGAGCAGAGGATTTGCTCTAATTTTAACTGAACTCACATGCTCTCAGAATTGGGATGACTGGTTTGATTCTTGCAAAAAAAGAAGTAGGAAATTTTTCAGTAGAGCTCTCTCCTGAGAAGAACAAAATTTTTTCCCCCAAGACTTGTCAATTGGGAGATATTATGTCTCATTTTGTTGTAACACTTTGTATTTTCGTACTTGCATTTCTACATTTATGTCTGTATTTCTAGTGACTTTTAAAAATTGGAGGCCAGAACTGGAGGTACATTGCTGTAATCCTAGGGACATGGAGGCTGAGGCAGGAGGATCGCATGTTAGAGCCAGCCTCGGACACTTAACAAAACCCTGGGTTAAAATGCAAAAATAAAATAAAAAGAATGTGCAGCTCAGTGGTAGGACACCTGTCAGTTCATCCCCAGTACGCAAAACTAAATAAATAAAAATACAAAATGGTAAGCTTTATTGGTATTATTAATACAACATTTTGCAAGATATTCGATATGTTGAAATCTACCCTGCAGCTTGGGTTTCTGAAAAATAAATTATTTGAGATTGCCCCTGAATATTGAGTGCCTTGTGATCACCCCAAATGGGCAATATTTGAAGATTAGCAGGTGCAAATTCTGAATTTCCATGTTGTAAAACACGGTGACAGTCTCTTTCAGGTCTCAAACAGCATTAGAACGTTTTCTTGATGGTCTCCTGTGTTCCGATATCCATATCTTCAATTGCATTTCACGGAAACCCACGAGAAAACCACAAATATACAAATATCTTTGCAAAAACTGCCAACACTACTCAATAATTCACAATCTTCTCTGATACGATTGCCATTGATTTAGTATTTCTAGTATATATGAGGAGTGTCCCAGGGACATAGGACCGATTAGGATTTCTGCAATCTACCAGTGCAAATGATCACTTCACACTTTTAATCAAAGCTGACTCCAATTGGTGTAGTGCTCAATAAAACATCAATCACCCTCCTTCCCTTCCTCGTTGATTTCTGCAATAACAAGCTCCAAGCTTGCGATGCCTTGGGCACAATAAGGAACTGAATGGCAGCGAGTGGCTTCTCTCAGTTCCGCCTGTTAAAGAGCAAAGGAGAGTGTTCTCATTTATACTTCAGGGGGCTCCATCTGTAGTGACCACAAGTGTCATCAGGAGCTTTTAGCTCCATGAGGAGGTATTCAGGAGGCGGGAGAGGCCATACTCTTTCCGTTATTGCAAAAGGTTAATTGAGGAAACTCAGGCTCACGTTTAAGCACAAATGAGTCAAAAGCTTGATTCTTTTAAAAACTTGATAGAGCCAGGGTGGTCACATTCTGAGAATCTGCATATGGTAGAAATAATTACCCTTTCATTTCTGCACTCATATGAATGAAAAAAAAGAAGGAAAGAAAGAAAAAGAGCCAGGCATAATGGTACATGTCGACAATCCCAGAGGCTCAGGAGGCTGACCCAGGAGGATCACAAGTTCAAAGCCAGCTTCATCCAAAGTGATGCCCTAAGCAACTCAGGGAGACCCTGTCTCTAAATAAAATGCAAAATAGGGCTCGGGATGGGGCTCAGTGGTCAAGGGTCCCTGAGTTCAATCCCTGGTACCTAAACCTCCCCCCAAACAACAACAACAACAACAACAAAAACCTCTTGAACACACATCCCTCTATTGCACTGAAGTTGAAAGAATTCTAAGAAATCATTTGGGAGTGGAATTTGCTCTCTTAGCTTTAAAAGAATGAATCAAAAAGGATCATAGTACATTCTAATGCAAGGCGATTTTTTTTTCCTTTAGGGGAAAACAATATATTATAAGATATAATAAAATTTCAAGTGAAATCTTTAATAAAAGGAGAAAGGAAATTGCTTTGACATCAGAGTTTTCACTGTGATGCAAAACAACTAAATCCCTATTTTGGTTCTCAATTGCTTGTAACTGGTGTAGTTGAGAAAAAAATATATATATATATCATATATATATATATATATATCATATATATCATATATATGTGTATTTATAGGATGCATATTACATAATAATACACATTAAACGTACTTCTCAACTACAGCAGTATGATATATATGATATGTAATATACAATATTATATATTATATTGCTGTAGCTGAGAAATATGTAATATTTATATATGAACATGTATTCATACATAATAGCACTTATTATATAATATAATAAAATATATCATTAAATTTTTTATATATTTTTATATAATGTATCATATTATATATAATACATATTTATATATCATAATCACATATTACATTTATAAATTATAATCATAATACATTTATACATCATATGTAATCATATGTAATGTGTACACATCAAAATATAAATGTTCCCATATTTTATATACAGATACACAATATACTAAACATATAAATATATATAAATGAAAATATATATTTAAATATATTTAGTATATTAAATATATTATATATTTAATATATTATTTATATAAAAATATAAATATACAAATATATATTTATATAGTTAAATATATAATATATTTTAAATTTTAGATAAATTTATCATTGATGGATTTTATATATTATATAAATATCATGTTGTATATTTTACATATCATAAATTCATAAAGCATAGAAATACATTTATATAGAGATACAGAATATATTAAATATTATATATCAAATATATATGTAATATGTAATACATTCTATATTAAATATATAGATATGTAATACATAAACATATCTATAAATCATATATAATCATATATTTAATATAGAATGTATTTTATGTATTATCTATTTATCTATTTATATATTATGAACTGTATGTATAAAAACTATATGTATAAAAAACTATTTATATATTTATCTATTTATGTATTTATCTATTTATATATTTATCTAAATATATATTTATATATTATAAACTATATGTATAAAAACTATATGTATAGATACCTTTGTATACACCACGTCTCATCATTTGAAAGTCATCACCATTTTTTTCTACAAGTGGGTTCAGTAAGGATGACTAACTCAATAGGGCGGTTGGGGTTAGCTCCTGATAAATCCCTTTCTTGCAGGCCCGAGGTCCACGGTTCAAAGCCCAGTCCTGCAAATACAAAAAAAAGAAAGAAAGAAAGAAAGAAAGAAAGAAAGAAAGAAAGAAAGAAAGAAAGAAAGAAAGAAAGAAAGAAAGAAAGAAAAAAAGAAAGAGAGAAAAAAAAACTCCACCTTGGGTTCTGCAGAGTGGCCATTACCCCGGCTGACCCTTTGTCAGCTCCCAGTGTGATACTCGGGACGATGTGCAGTGAATTAAAGGGGGTGGACCCAGGCGCGTCTCCGTGGACTTTCTCCAAAGCTCCACTTCTTCACTGATGGAGGAAAAGATCCAAGATGGAATGGAGGCGATGCCTAGGGAGCTGGGAGGGATTCTTCAGACGCACAGGGTGCTCCTGGGCCATGCAACTCCACAGTGCACTCTCCTGCGCTGCAAGGGCCAGTGGCAAATGTGCAGGAAGATGGACACCGGACGTCTGGCCGCTAGGGTGGCCCTTGGTGACACTCTTCCCAGTCACACCATCTTGCTATCCTGCAACTGCCTTCTTTCCCGCCTCAGAAGGTTGCTCTCTGGACGCAGAGCAGAGGGCGCCACCTACTGGTCGGCACTGGTTGCTTCATGGAACCCGTGGCATGGAATTGATGTTTGGTTGATGGGTTTTGTTTTGTTTTATTTCTTTGCTAAAAGGTGTTTCTCATTGAAATATGGATGTATAGGCATGGGAAAATATAAACAGATAAATATGCATAGGATGTTGATATCACTTATGGGTCTTATTGATATTGCTATCCTAAAATCTTATGGGGAATCTATGAAGAAGGCCAGTCAATTATCCAAAGTTAAGCACCTGTGAACATGAATTCAGGCAGGATCCAGGAAACGCCCTCTCCTCCCTCCCAAAATATTACCTCCAGATGTGGGGAGATGAGAATGAATGAGCAAATCATTGTCGGATCTTCTTATTGGGACAGCTATTTAAAGGACCTGCATAAAGTGATACAAAGTATCCTTAATGGCTTTTGAAAATACCCTCCAAACCCACAAGAGGTGAAACTCTGTTTCCTGATGTATACACCAATGGCTTCTGGTTTATCCATTGGCTTTGGCTTATGGAAGGTAGAAAGAACATGTTTTCACCAGGAAATCCTTTTTTGTTATAATTAGTCTTAGACTGACCTTCCATTTTGAATCATTGGAACAAATGGGGTTATCAATGATTATATGTGCATATATGTAATTAATAGATATAATCATGCATGAGTAGAAATCCATGCAATTTATACTCGTGTGGCATGTGGCATACATGCTGTTTTTTTATACTAGATTGAGTCATTAAAAAGCTCATTTCATTCATAATTTTGATTTCAGTAACAGACATTTAAATTTGTTTTAGACATCTCTGTGAGACTGAGATAAAAAATTGTTTTAACCCTTTATAGTTATCCTATTAAAAAATGTTATACATTTGTAATATTGTTGAAATGATAAACATGGTAAACACTGAAAATTAACATTGACATTATGCTAGCTAGCACATTGGTTTGTAGGATATTAAATATATTTACATTTTTATTATTTAAAATAATACTTTAATTCTTCTAAGTTTTCTGTGGTCTTTGGCTAATTCTAATTTTTATCATTTGACTTAACATTTTAATGTAATCTGTTCAAAATTTTGAAAATTATTTATTTTGTGACTAGTCCAGGTACTATTTTTTCTGGGTTTTTTTTTTTTTTTGTCCAAATCCTATACTCACTCTTCTTCCTAAACCTACCGACTATCTTCCTAATACTACCAACTATCCCTTTTTGACTGGATGTTCTCTTCTACATTCAATAATCCGAGGTACAAGATCCTATGCCATTGTATATTGATTTATCTGATACATCTGTGCAGAACGAAATTCAATCCTTTATATCCCAATCAAGGGCCCAATGTCCTTCTGTGCTTGAAATCTTACCTATATTTCTGTTTTCATACTTATATTTGACCTCTATATTCTTATAAATATCATAAGTTCCCAATACCAGTATTCATCCAGTAGAATGATTCCTAACACAAATGGAACATGTTATTAACCCTAACCATACAGTGTTCCCTCAATCTAACTTTAAAGAAGAGGAGGTACAGAGTTGATCTGAAAATACAGGAATGTAGGGGATCCTACACCTACTGAGAACCTCAAAGGTAGATGCAGAAATGATCCCTGGAGAAGATATAGGCAGCTACATAGGACCTGAGAGAGCAAAAGTCATGTTCCATGGCAAACAACCTGGTCAGGATGAAGGGATTTGTCTGAATCAGCCTCTCTCTTCTCAATGCAGGGAAGAAGGACCAAACCAGGCCTGCGTGGATAGCTGTTCCTGGGTGCCTATTGTTTATATAACATTCTAACTTGTGAAAGTGTCTCAGGAAGATGGGGAAGACTCCATCTCATGGGACCCTTGTAAGCAACTGTTAGGACAATGGGGTTGCCAAGGCAGTGACCTCATTCAGTTTCTTGAAGGAAGTGACTCACATCACTTCCTTGGTGATGGAACTCTCTGAACTTGGGAACCAGGTAGCGAGCACCCAGAGCCAGTCCCAGTTCCAGTACCAGTGGGCTCACTTGTTTGGATTTACAAAGGACAGAGTCAGTCTTTCTTGGTACCTACTGATGTGAGGATATCCAAATTCCAGGAAAGCTCTGAAGAGGGCCCTTTCCTGAGAAAGATGGTAGTGGCTCATCACTGGCTCCTGACGACCTTACAGAGTTGGCCAAGGAGACCAGATCTGAGAAAGGACAGGCCATTGCTGGGGAACATAGTATGGCCCACCAGTCAGAGGACACTCCGAATAGTCACAGACCTACTTGGGGAAAGGAGGTGCCTTTGTGGGTGTGTGTTTGAATTTGAGGTTTTGTCTCATGTTCTGAGAATATGTAGGAAAGGCGATTGGTTTGGTTTGGAGTAGACTGTTTCTAGTGAGTCATTTGCACAAGGCGAGTGTTTCTATGTCTATGTATCCCACTGTGTCTGTGGTTGTAGACATTAGAAAACAGAATGTATCAATGGATGTGTCCTGTCCAGTGGAAAGCTTCCCAGCATTCATCTTGCCCAATTTATGAATGGACTGCGGCTTGCCTTATCAATCGGCAACACCTAGTATCTTCCTAAGTTCCTCTATTCTTCCTGAATTCTGGCCACTCTCCAGGACAGGCTCATGGTTTTATGTCCAAGGTATGTACCACCTCCAAGCTCTGTGACATGCCAATGTACTGGATAAATGAAGGGAATGCTAAGCATCTAGGAAAACTCAGATATCAGTGTGACCAGTAAAATCTCAGTGGAAAAACCCTGCTTTGGGCCTTTTTCTTACCTATTGTTCTGTTGCCCTGAATGTCAGGAAGGTCTTTGCCTCCAGCCATCCCTTTGTGAAGCCTGAATAAATCAGTTTCCAAATGGAAATGAAGGGCCATCACCTGTGGCTCTTTGGTTAATTGCTTTGTAAAGGGATGTGTCTGAATCAGCCTCTTGGCCCTGTGTGAGGCTGTGGCTTAGATTCTCAGCACCTGATGAAACAAAATAAAGATCCCATGTGTGTATCCAAAACAAAAAAGGCAAAAAGAGCAATCATTGAGGATGCAGTCTCTCGCCTTCCTCTCTAAGGTTCGTGACCTTCGTGAAGTGAGAATAGGGATCTTTTGGGAGAAATGAGTTCTTCAAAGCCTTGCAGAGGTTAGCCCATAGGTGCTTGGGTTTTCTCATGACTCCAATTCACATAAAGAATCTATAACCGACAGTCAGCAGGCCTCAAATTTGAGAAGTGGAGAAGTATTAACTGCAGGCCTATTTGATCTCTCCTGGTTCTCAGGAAGGGTGTCCAGGCCACCCTGACTTTAGGCAAATGAGGGGCATGGGAGCTTATTTTGGACACTGTCTTGGGCTGCACCCCTCATGGAAACCTCCAGCCAGAGGTTATGATGAGTGTCTAAATGGAAGAAGATGAGGGCCATGTGTGAGTGTTTTGGTTTGAATTATGGTCATTTGTGTGGAGGTTTGAAGAGATGACTGGGTCAACATCAGCTTGAACTCTTGTGTGATTCCCCTTAAAGACTGAGTTTTGGAACTGACCTGAGAGAAGTATTGCCTGAATTGTGTTTGGATTTTAGGAGGCCACACATGAGAGTCGTCCTTGGAAACTGAGATCTAGGCCCAGGGTGGTGTTAGACCAGGACACAAGAAAAGACCACTGACTCCAATTAAAATCAAATTAAAGCAAGCTTATTATTTCTACCGGCCGGGCTGCCTTTCCCTCCCCAAAATGGCAGGAACAAGATAGCACCCCAACTTTCCTTCAGCCCAGCTTTATAGCCCAGCAAGTTACACAAAGAGGGGTTACAGATAACAGAACTCTGACAAGCATCACACTGATGGTAGTTTACATTTTTTGCTGGCCCCAACATCAGAATTTATGAGGACCATTAGAGCCTCAGAGAGGGTCGTTGTCTGGTCAGGGAAGGCCAAGATTTGTGAGGCATCACTAAAGTTTCAGAGAGGGCTGCTATCTGGTCAGAGAGCCAGCCATGGGCAGGCATTCCAAGCAGGTTCAGAATTTGCAGTAATTTATAGTAGCTGAAATTATCTTTTCATGGCTTTGTGGTGAGATGCCCAATTTTAAGAAAAGATCAGGTTGGGTCTATCAGGTGGCTTTCCACACAGTACTGGGAATCTCAGTCAGGATATCACATGATTTTATTCTTAAAGATTTGGCAACCATAGTTGGGAGTCAAAACACACATGGACCTAACATGGTAGACCTCAATGGGCCTGGCTTCATTTGACCTTTTGTCCAGTCTTTGGGAAGCCTTGCCTACGAGAGTTCTCCAGAGCTTTCATTGAAAGGAGATTCCTCACCATTTAATGGTTCCTGAGTGAATTGAAACCCACAGTGCCTCCTACTTTATCCTTGAAATATGGCTAGATAAATACCATGAAATTTTTGAAATTCCCATGACCTTGTGGCACTGGAGAACCTTTGGATGTCCTGTTGCTGATCATGACTGTACCAGACTGTGCCTTTATTGACTGTATTTCATGAAAATGGTGTAGAACAGAGATGCCAGTAAGTTGGAGCCTGCTGAGAACTGGGCCTTGAGCAGTGGAGTGCAGGTGTGTGATATAACATCTGTGGTGGAGCCATGTGGATCTGGCATTGGCTTCCAAATGAGTCATGACTGACATGGTGCAGCCAGCAGACCCTTATATGTAAAGGCATCTTGTTATGTGGAGAGGTTTCAGGGCAATGTTCAGAATCAGGTTTCTATGGTCAAGGGGCAAGCTGTATGAAATCACAGCCCGGTTGGTGTATTCTCCTGTAGACCCTGACCCACCACACGTGACAGAACTCCCTCCAGCACTGTGTTCCAGTTGAACTCCTTGTATTTCATGAAATAAATACCAAACTTTCAGTTGAGCTGAAGAAACACCATGAAAAGTGGAGGACAACAAAATGCCTTCACAGTCCACATGGGAGACACTAACCACCCAGTGGCCACAGTTTACCACAAAGAGAGGATTCAGCATTGCTGCCTCACGTTCATTGGAAAATAAGAAACCATGTCTTCCAGGTCACATAGATGCAGACCAGCTTTGATGGTCTCACTACAAAGGAAGCTAAAGCTCCTGACAACATCATATATTTCAGGTGCCCAAACTCAGAGGCAGTTTCTCAAGCAGTCTTCGGCCAGCAGAGCTCAACATTTGTGGAGTGTTTACCCTGTCCCTTACTTTTGGAACCTCCTATACCACCTCCAAGGTTGTGAACTCCTAAGCATTTTCCATTCCAGATATATATATTCTCAGATTTTCTTCCTCTTCTCCTCTAATTGTGTCTTACTTGGGGTGATGGTAATGTCAAGGCATTGTTCTGGATGAGAGTGGGAAGATTTTTGTGTACCACATGTTTACATACACATTGGATTCACTTTCCTATTTTCCATTTGAAATACTGAATCCCTGACACTAACCCATACCCTACTAGACTCTGACTACTAATCCTAACATGATGGAGAAAAATAAACCTAACAAAAAAGAAGTACAGGCAGTTCATAGGAGGCATGGTGTATACTTGAACTTGGCTTTTGCTTTATCAAGGCTATGTGTTATAAATCTAGTCAACTTTTTATTGTAATTCTTCTCCATGAGTTTTTAAAGTTAACAAATATGTAAATTCCTGTCTCTCTTTCTCTGTAGCCTATTCAGCACATGTACTTTTATATGTGCATATAGAATCCTACCTGGTATCACACGTTCATTCTTGTGAGGTCGTTGACTTTGGCAGATACAAATTTTGAGAAGAGATTACTCCCCCTAAACACTGATGGAACTGAAAATTCAAACTATGGGTGAGCTTTCTAGTTAAACAACAATATACATGAAACCATGTTCAGTAAAATTAATATTTTTGGATCTGTGGATGATATATATTTCATGATGAATGTTGATTGGCATATATATATATTGCTACATTTTAATTGATATATATATATATATATATATATATATATATACTCTGTAGATTTTTCAAAATATGAAATATATGTGTTTTTATATACTTTTTATACACTTATGTTCATGTATGTGGATTTATAATCAACTTTTCACAAAATTATTCTCAGAAATATTCATTTTTCTGAAATACATATTTGTTTCCTGAAACAACAAACAAGGCTTGTCTTGGGAGCAAATGCCCATTTATTGAGGAACAGCTCTGCATATTAATAGAGCCAGGATGATTTGTCAGTTTGCATGGGGTGCTTTTTGATTGGAGGGTAAGTTTCACATGAGCCAGCAGGGTATTCTGATTGGTGGGTAGAATCAGGTGAGCCAGCAAGGCTCTGATTGGTGGGTAAGGATCATGTAAGACAGCAGGGCTCTGATTGGTGGGTAAGGATCATGTGAGCTAGCAGGGCTCACCATTGGATGGCTCTTCTTGGGGAAGGGGAAGTTAGTCTTTGGAGCTGGGGTGACTCCCAACTTTCCCCCCTCTTTGTATTAAATGAGAATGGCCGTGGACTCATTCTGGCTGCTTCCTGCTGAAATGGGGTGGTGTGGGAGAAAGAGGAGGGAAGTAAGCAGCCCTCATAGGAGGGAGAGAAGACCAGTATCAACAAAGGTTCTTGATGACATCAGTTCATCCACATAGGTCTTGACTGGAGGTATCATCAGTAGCCAGGAGTTGGCAATTCCTGAGGAGAAGCTGATAAAAAACTTGATTAGAAATTTTACCCACCTGAGTCTGAATGAACTTTATGATAGGGGGAAGGAACAGGCACATGGAGTTTTTATAGCCCAAATCTAATGGGGTCTGTGCGTCTACAAGCTGCCTTGTTGGCCCAAGGGGGGTTAAGTGTTCAACCCTGACCAGGGGGTGGGTGTTCAGCCTTGAGCCGGGGCTTGGGCATTTGGGCTTGAAGCAAACAGGTGATAAAGAACCAGACAAAGGGTTTGAGAGGCCAGGTCATTCTGCAGCTAACTTTGTTTGGCATGCCCTGCAGGCCCTGTAGACCAGCCTGTCCTGCACCTAACACCCTCAATTCCACTCTTCATTCCTAGTCCAACCTAGCTCGCTCCCCTCTCAATTAAGGCTGCTCTTCAAACTTTCTCCTACCTGGGTGTACCAGCTACCGTATTTCCCTTTGAGAGCAGTCAGATCTCTCCAGGTTTTATGTGAAACACCTCAACTTTAAATACTGATACTTGGAATTCTTACGAAACTGGGAGGCCCTCTGGAGCCCTGTGTAAACTTGAAGGTGGACACACTAAGTGCATGCTATCACACTTGGCAAAGATGATCCAGCTAAACACTGGCCTGAGCAGCAAGTCTCAGTGGTACTTACGTACACTCCAGCTGCGGTCAGAAGATGGTGACTTCTTCCCCTGGGAACTTAAAATTGAACTCAGACATGCACACGCATACACATAGGAAAAGCAGAAACTCTATCAAAGCCTGTAACTAGCTCATGACACCAAAGCTTCTCACTCTTCTATTGGCAAACGGGCAGGACCCAAAGAAGCATCTTGGTTTTTCAGAAGCAGGGCATATGGATCACCATAAGAGGGCAACTTCCACAGAGGATGGAGAAGTTGAGAAAAGGAAGGATTTAGAGAGCACTTCAGACAGGGGAAGACACAGTGATGATAGAGCAGGTGGGCTGGACCAGAGCACACCCAATGCCTCACCCAAGGAGAGCTCAGTTTGCCTCCCAGGACAGTCATTGACTCACTGAAGGTAATTCAGGTAGGGGTAGATGTAAGCAACAGGAAGAAACAACTTCACCTGGGCATGAGTTGATGGAAGCCCAGGAACTCTAGTCAGAAAGAAAAAGAAAGTTCAGAAGAAGAAGGATTATCAGGAAAAAAGTTGCAGCAAAAGGCTATTACTGAATACTTTTCGTTACCGGAGGGTGCATGAATTAGTGCAATGGCGGCTGCCACGTGCGCGAGCTGGTCACAGAGCAGCAAAAAATTTCCAAGAGGTGGCAGCCAGCTCTGTCCCACCCCCTGCCTGGGGAGCTGAACACCACTGTGAGAGCCCAAATCCAAACCTGTGCCTGGAAGCAGTTTGAGTCCGGGACTCTCCCCAGGGCCATCTGGGGCTGCCCAGGAGGCTGCAGGCAGAAGACAGCATTCCCAGGTGTGGGAACACTGTTGGAGGGTGGTGATAGGAACACCGGCGTGTTCACATGCCCAACCTGTACACGCCAACTATGAGCAGGGTCCTGCACACCAGTTACACCTCAATGAAATTGGTAGGGTAAACAAAACACACATGTTTCTCCTTAGGCACAGAAGGCACCTGGTAAAGTGCGCTCTTATGATCACACGTATTCAGGGATCACCATGCTCTGGACACCTAAATGGTTTGTCAGAAGGACAACACACAATGATCCCACTACCTGCCAGATTCAAGCAAGTGTGGTGGGGTCTGGCTGGAGGGGGCCCGTAGGGTCACTTGCCTTGAATCTTCAGACATAGGGTTAAGAGAGGACCCAAGAGGGGCCAGAAATGAGGGGGAGCATTGACAAGAGTACTTAACGACAGCTGATGATTGTTGGCTCTTTTGATGAAGGTGTAGGAGTGCTGGGCTTAAGCCTGGAAATGTGAATCCACAGGGTAAGTTGGTTATTAGACAGCTTGAGTTTGGCCACCAAAGGCATTCACATAGTCACCTGAGCAGGACTCTCCCAGTTTGGATTTAGAGGGGGCTTTTCCCCTGGTGGGCAATAGTAAACAAGTTGACCAGGTGTTAAGGAAGTAGGGTTTTGAGAGAGACTAAGGTCAGGAAGGAGCCAGGCTTGATAGCACCAGAGTTCAGAGCATAGATGAAAGAGGAGAGGCAGGGCATAGGTTTCGGAGATGGGTAGGGGTTCTATAGGCAGTCTGGGAGGAACGAGGAGACAGCCATACATGACTTCAGAAGGTGAGAGATTAGAAGGCTTTTTTGCCAGGGCCCTAATGCGCAATAAAGCCAAGGGGAGCATCTTTACCCAGTCCAGGCTTAATTCCATGGTGAGTTTGGTGAGGGTCTCTTTAAGGGACCGATTAGTCCTTTCAACCTTTCTAGAAGCCTGGGGGCAGTAAGGGCAATGGAAATGCCAAGGGAGTGATAGCGCATGAGCCAGTCCCTGAGTTTTCTGTGAGGTGAATTCTGGGCCATTATCTGATTGGATAGAAGTGGACATCCCAAAATGGGGGATTATGTGAGTAAGCAATAGATCAACTACTGTAGAGGCCCATTTATGACCACGGGACTGATGAGAAGGGAAAGGTTTAGGTTTTAATGGAGTGTTAACATTGGTTCTCTGTATTGGTTTTCTGGAAGATCTGACAAATGGAAGTCATCTGTTGTAGAAGGGTCTTATGGCATGGGAAAACGTAAAAAAAGGAGTGATGCTGCAGCCCGGCTGGCTGCAGCAAAATAACCGGGGGTGACGAACAACTTGTGTAGATTGATACAGCAGGAGTAGGAGCCATTTATTGTAGGACAGGAGTGGTATTTATACATTCCACACAGCTTATCTAATTAGCATAAATTAGATACAGCATTCAACCAATCAGGAATCTCCACACTTAATGGCTCACTGGCATTACTTCACAAACCACTCCCTCTGGCATTTTGCCAGGCGCCCTCCAGACTTGTTTACAGACCCTAACAGAGTGAAGGAAAGTAGTAAGACTCTGTGGATTAGAATGGAATAGAGAGTTAAGAAACTGGAAGAGTTGCTGGGGATCTTTGGGCTGATCCCTGGTGGTAAGGAGTAGCTGAGACGAGGTAAAGCTCTGTAGGGTGGCTGGTCAAGCCACTTGATTGGCCTTGAAATTCCCCATAGTAGTAAGGGAGGAGTCAGTTTGGTGGGCCTTAAAATGGATTATTCCTAGTTGGGAAGGCAGCTTGGAGGCTCCTAGTAGGCCAGAAATAAGTGTAGAATTAATGACTGCTGTCCCTCTGGTGGTCAATATCCCCTTTCTTTCCAAATGGTTGCATGGGAGATCAGGATATGGAAGACATATTATATAGGGAGAGGATTTTTCCCTCCGTTAGCTCACATGCCCTTGTGACAGCTATGAGTTTAGCTTGTTGGTTGGTGGTATTGAGTGGGAGAGGTTTTGCCTCTATGATGGATGAGAGGGAAATGACAGCATACCCCGCTACTTTAACCTCTTTGTCATAAAGGAGCTACCATCTGAGAACCAGGTGAGGTTCAAAGAGGGCAGGGGTCCCTCAGAAATTGTGGTAGGGAAGGGTAAAATCATCCCTAATACCTCCAGGCATTTGTGGATGGGATCTTGTGTGGGAGAAGATGAGAGGAGGGAGACAGGGTTTAAAGGAGAGCAGGGCTGAAAAGAGATGGAGGGATTTTCAAGGACAGACAAGGATGGATAGAACCCTGGAAGGAGGAATTGACTGTAGCTCCCTTGTAAGTGAGAAAATAATGGTGAGGAGATGAGATGGTTATCAGGGAGCCAAAGGTAAGCTTGTGTGCTTCTTTCTGGAGGTCATGGGCCGCTGCTAGGGCTCTGAGGCATGGGGGCCAGACCCTAATGGTGGAGTCAAACTGTTTGGATAGGTAGGCCACAAGTGCAAATGTGGGGCCATATTCCTGACCCTGAATGCCAGACTTTGTCCCTGTTTTATATAGAGGTTGAAGGGTCAGGAGAGGCCAGAGAGATTCAGGGTGGGTGCCCAGAGGAGGGCTTTTTAAAGGACTTCCATACCGCTGAGAGTAGGGGTTCATCTTGGCTGCCCTTGGCCCTGAAGTACCCAGCCAAACCCAAGGGGGAGAGTCATCTTTGGTCCTTGGTGTAAGTATAGACACAAAAAGCTGTTTTCTGTCTACTGTAATGGCCTTTTTCCCTTGAGAGATAGAGAACCCTTGATACATGCAATTTGGGCCTTTTGTGGAGAAGCCCGATATCCCTTTACGGCCAAGAAATTAAGTAGGAGAACTGTGTCATCTGTTGAGCGCCCTTTGGACAGACTAGAAGAGTTTGTAGAGGTTTGCAAGGGGTGCAGAGAGCAGGATTGGATGGGAGCAAGAAGAAAACTTGGAAGATATCCCTTAGCATGGAGGGATCCAGGGACCCAAAAAAGGGCCACCTGCTTTAGTTGTCTAAGGGGTAAGTGGGCCAGGCCTGGGTGCTATATTTGATCCAAGAGTCATTGTAGGGGATAGTCGACCAGCAGAGAGGACACATTACCCATGTAGGAGGGAAGAGGACACAGAGAAGGAGGAAACTGATTTATTGGCAAAAGGGGCATCCCCGCTAGAGCCAAAAAGCCAGGAGTGCCTAAGTGGCAGGTTCAAGCTGCGGAGATTGACCATCTCCAAATCCTGACAGTCGAAGCTCTCATCCTGGACAGAGCTGGAGCCATGGGAGACCTTGGCCAAGGCTTTTCAGGACACCTCCTGGAGAGGCCAGATACTCCCAGGGCCGGAAAGAGGGGAGAGGAAGGGGAGGGCAAGTGTCTCTCTAGTGGCCAAACCTTAAGGTGAGAGGACTAGGACTTTTGAATCTGCCCAAGGAAGGAGTCCCTGAGGGTCACCGTAGCCTTAAAGGCTGTGGTGGGGTGATTTTCTACCCGCAGGTGGGCAAATAGATTTGCTGGACGATAGTCAACATATTGCAAGAGGGTGGATTCAGGGCACTGGGGGTGAAAAGATTGGAGGTCGGAGGCCAAGTTTTGTCCAAAGAGTTATGGACCCTCTCGAAATCCCTGAGGAAGGACAGTCCAGGTTAAAGGCAGAAAAATATTCTTTAAACCTATTACCGAGATGTGGGTGGCAGTGTGAAGGATCTGAGACAGCAGAGTGTATGGGTTGAGAACCAAAGGATGTATGTTGTAGGCCCAGAAGAACTTTATGGGCCTAACGGAAGAGTTGATGAGTCGTAGGTAGGACCCATTGGGCTTTTTTTACCGCTAGTATAGGATTAAGGGGAATGAGCATAACGGAGGTACCCCTTGCTAAGAAGGTCCTGAATGATCAGGAAATGGTGGAGGGGGTATGGGTATCCCATAGAATTGGGTCAACTAGGTTAGTATGGTGTTTCATTTCAGCCTCACAAGTGGAGCAGAATGGCTACTTTTCTGCCAAAAGGGCCAGAAAAGATGAACAGGCCAATTCTGGGACCTGACTGATTCCAGGAGCCCATATGTTGATTGTTGTATTGAATTTAGAGAGAATATCTCAGCCAAGCAAAGGAACGTGACATTGGGGCATAACTGGGAATGTCTGAAAGGATGGGAAGTTGTCTATGGAACAGAGTAATAGGGGAGTCTTTTTTGGATAGATGGTCTTTCCTCCTACCCCGAAAATAGGAGAGGTGGACGGCACTGTTTGCCCACAGAATTCTGTCAAGACTGAGAAGGTACAGAAGAGAAAGTCAACCTTGCACCTATCCACTTGAATCCACACCCTGGGTTTCTGTCTATTGATTGTTATGGCCAGGAACAGGACCCAAGGCACCATCAATTGATTGCCATGCCCGGAAGGTCGGAGGGTTCCCTGGTCATAGGCATCCTATGAGATCTAGGACAGTCAGAGCCCCAATGACCTTGTTGTTGACATTTAGAGCATGGGTATGCGGAGTACGTGGTGCGGGACATGCCCTGGCCCAATGTCCCTCCTTGCCACTCTTGAAGCAGGCACCTGGGGGCGGGGGGTTCGGTGATGGGCGGTGACCCAAGGAAGCACCCTGCAGGACATGGGTAAGCATCTGAAATTTCCCAGTCTGGGGGATGGCAGGGTCTTGTCTGAGCTTTTTTAGTTTTGCCCAGATGTTGGGGTAGTTCTGCGAGAGGAAATATGTCATAAGGACATCGCGGCCATCTGGGGTTTTGGGAGTTTGATCTGGAGCAGCAAGTGGCCCCAGAGGGTGATTGGGATTAACTCGGTGAGTTTCATCCGCATGGGCTCTGGCAAGTTCCCAGACTCTGGTACCTTCCTCAAGAAGGAGAGTATTAGCCAATAACATATAAGTGAGGCTATAAGCCTGGAGGGCCTTTTTGATACTCTCTTTTGTGGTGAATGTGCCCAACTTTGCTCGAGTTGCATGGGGTCATTCATAGAGAACAGGATATGTACCTGAATAATGCCCTCAGGTCCAGCAAGCTCTCTTAAAGGCGCCATGGTTTGTGGGACTAGGGGTGGGACCTAGTTTGGGGGGAACTAAATGTGTTGGCCGAGTCAGGGGGAGCACATGAGGGGTAGACGGAGCTGATGGGGGAGGTCGGTAGGGAGGGGGTTCATCTGCCAGATAGGCAGGGGTGAGAATGAAGAAGAGAAATAGCCTCAACATAGGGGAACTCCTTCCACTTTTTTGAGCGCTTACAGAAGTCAAACAGATCTCTGAGAATTGTGGGATCTAGGCATCCTCCTGGGGACCATTGACTTCGATTGTAATTGATAGTAAGGCCAATCTTGTTTGCAGAATTTAAAAAGGGGGAGTCTCCAGGGAGGGAAGAAGAGGCCCCCATAGGTCAGGAGAGAGGCAAGGGTGGTTGAGAGAGAGAGAGAGAGAGAGAGAAGAGTGCCTGTTCTTCCACCCCTTAGTACCTCCCACTCATGAACCGGGTTTCAGAGAGTCCACCGTGACCATGAAGGTCATGGTGGGGGTGCGTTCTCTCCTCCAGATTGGGCGTCAGAGGTTTGCCCAATGATCATGGTCAAAGACCCTTAGTAGCCCATCTGAAGTTGGATACCCAATAGGGGAACTCACCTACTGAAGATCTGGTGTTGTAAACAGCACTCAAAAGAGTGGACCAGGACGGCATGCCTTTAGAGAGGGGGGCCCTCGAGCAGCAAGGCATTCCCCATCCCGGGTTTCAGCAGCAATGAAAGAACAAACAAGGCTTGTCATTGGAGCAAATGCCTGTTTATTGAGGAACAGCTCTGCATATTTATAGAGCCAGGGGTGGTTTGACAGTTGGCATGGTGTGCTTTTTGATTGGAGGGTAAGGATCAGGTGAGCCAGCAGGGCTCTGATTAGTGGGTAAGGATCATGTGAGCCAGCAGGGCTCACCATTGGACCCTCTTCTTGGAGGATGGGGAAGTTAGTCTTTGGAGCCGGGGCGACTTCCAAAATTTCCTAGTGCTGAAAACTTCAGTGAATGGTGCATACAAATCCTAATATTTCTACAGTAACTGACCCCAGTTTAACATCAATGCAAGTAGATTCCTATGGGACATGATATGTATGTTGATGTTAATTTTTATTCAACATTGGTACATCAGTATATTCTCAATTTTTATACACCATAGGATGTATCCTTTCATCCACAAGTTCACAAATTTATAGGCATTTGATTCACTTTCAATCACTTCTTGCTTCATAACACATGTATTCCTCCATGTTTTTTGACTGGCCTTTTCATGAGACTTCTTTCCAAACACAATATTTTAGATTTCCATAATCATTTTTGATGCAAAATTCACACACACTTAATGATAAACAGTAACCCTAATATTACCATTAGATGTATAACTGGTTGGAATGAATGTATGTATATCAATATGAGATTTCATGTATAGTTTCAGATATCAATTCAATCAATTATTTAGAGGTGGAACCAGTTATATTATTTATTCACAGGTCTATTCATGCATCATCTCTATTTTCATAGACACAGGGTACACCTATTTATATCCTCAATACTACATTATAGGTCTAAAAAATATTGCTCACAGAAAAGGTGGAAGAAATACTCATGTCACTTGATCTACATATTCATTTCATCACAGTAATATTCTTGACACAAAATGCAAAAGTCACACTTAGGATTGTACCAAAGCCTAAATTGAAGGTGAGCATAGATTACCAAAAACATCCATGTCCATAGGTACAAGATTCTATGCCATTGTATAATGATTTATCTGATACATCTGTGCAGAACATAATTAAAACCTAGGTATCCCAATCAAGGGCCTAATGCCCTTCTGTGCTTCAAATCTTACCTAGATTTCTGTTTTGTACTTATATTTCACCTATATATTCTTATAAATATTGAATGTTCCCAATTCCAGTATTCATCTAGCAGAATGATTCCTAACCCTAATTGAACATGTTATTAACCCTAACCATACATTTTCCCTCAATCTAACTTTACAAAAGAGCAACTACACAGTTGATCTTAAAATAAAGGAATGTAGGGGATCCTACACCTGCTGAGGACCTCAAAGATAGATGCAGAAATGATCCCTGGAGAAGATGTAGGCAGTTATGTAGGACCTGAGAGAGCAAAAGTCATGTTCCATGGCAAACAACCCGGTCAGGATGAAGGGATTTGTCTGAATCAGCCTCTCTCTTCTCAATGCAGGGAAGAAGGACCAAACCAGGCCTGTGTGGATAGCTGTTCCTGGGTTCCTATCATTTATATAACATTCTAACTTGTGAAAGTGTCTCAGGAAGATGGGAAAGACTCCATCTCATGGGACCCTTGTAAGCAACTGTTAGGACAATGGGGTTGCCAAGGCAGTGACCCTCATTCAGTTTCTTGAAGGAAGTGACCTCACATCACTTCCTTGGTGATGGAACTCTCTGAACTTGGGATCCAGGTAGCGAACAACCAGAGCCAGTCCCAGTCCCAGTCCCAGTGGGCTCACTTGTTTGGATTTACGAAGGTCAGAGTCAGTCTTTCTTGGTACCTACTGATGTGAGGATATCCAAATACTAGGAAAGCTCTGAAGAGGGGCCTTTCCTGAGAAAGAAGGTAGTGGATCATTGCTGGCTCCTGACAACCTTACAGAGTTGGCCAAGGAGACCAGATCTGAGACAGGACAGTCCATTGCTGGGTTCCCAGCAGTATGGTCCACCAGTCAGAGGACACCCCAAGTCCTAGTTGGGGGAAGGAGGTGCCTTTGTGGGTGTGTGTTTGAATTTGAGGTTTTGTCTCATGTTCTGAGAATATGTAGGAAAGGTGGTTTGTTCGGTTTGGTGTGGACTGTTTCTAGTGAGTCATTTGCACAAGGCGAGTGTTTCTATGTCTATGTATCCTACTTTGTCTGTGGTTGTAGACATTAGAATACAGAATGCATCAATGGATGTGTCCTATCTAGTGAAAAGCTTCCCAGCATTCATCCTGCCCAATTTATGAATAGACTGCAGCTTGCCTTATCGATGGGTACCACCAACTATCTTCCTAAGTTCCTGTATTCTTCCTGAATTCTGACCACTCTCCAGAACAGGCTCATGGTTTTGTGTCCAAGGTATGTACCACCTCCAAGCTCTGTGACATGCCCATGTACAGGATAACTTAAGGAATGCTGAGCCTCTCAGAAAACTCAGATATCAGTGTGACCAGTAAAGTCTCAGTGGAGAAACCCTGCTTTGGGCCTTTTTCTTACCTATTGTTCTGTTGCCCTGAATGTCAGGAAGGTCTTTGCCTCTGGCCACCCCTTTGTGAAGCCTGAATAAATCAGTTTCCAAATGGAAATGAAGGGCCATCACCTGTGGCTCTTTGGTTAATTGCTTTGTAAAGGAATGTGTCTGAATCAGCCTCTTGGCCCTGTGTGAGGCTGTGGCTTAGATTCTCAGCACCTGATGAAACAAAATAAAGATCCTATGTGTGTATCCAAAACAAAAAAGGCAAAAAGAGCAATCATTGAGGATGCAGTCTCTCGCCTTTTTCTCTAAGGTTCCTGACCTCCGTGAAGTGAGAATAGGGATCCTTTGAGACAAATGAGTTCTTCAAAGCCCTCAGAGGCTAGCTCATAGGTGCTTGGGTTTTCTCATGACTCCAATTCACATAAAGAATCTATAACCGACAGTCAGTAGGCCTCAAATTTGAGAAGCGGAGCAGTATTAACTGCAGGCCTATTTGATCTCTCCTGGTTCTCAGGAAAGGTGTCCAGGCCACCCTGACTTCAGGCAAATGAGGGGCATGGGAGCTTATTTTGGACACTGTCTTGGGCTGCACCCCTCATGGAAACCTCCAGCCAGAGGTTATGATGAGTGTCTATATGGAAGAAGATGAGGGCCATGTGTGAGTGTTTTGGTTTTCATTGTGGTCATTTGTGTGGAGGTTTGAAGAGATGACTGGGTCAACATCAGCTTGAACTCTTGTGTGATTCCCCTTAAAGACTGAGTTTTGGAACTGACCTGAGAGAAGTATTGTCATTAATTGTGTCAGGATTTTAGGAGGTCACGCTTGAGAGTCACCCTTGGAAACTGAGAACTAGGCCCAGGGTGGCTTTCCGCACAGCACTGGGAATCTCAGCCAGGATATCACATGATTTTATTGTTAAAGTCTTGGCAGTCATAGTTGAGAGTCAAAACACACATGGACCTCACATTGTAGACCTCCATGGACCTGGCTTCATGTGACATTTTGGCCACTCTTTGGGAAGTCTTACCTGCGAGAGTTCTTCAGAGGTTTCATTGAAAAGAGATTCTTGGAGTGGGAATGTAGCTCAAGCCATAGCACGCTTGCCTGTCATGTGTGCGGCCCAGGTTCTATCCTCAGCACCACATACAAACAAAGATGTTGTGTCCGCTGAAAACTAAAAATAAATACTAAAAATTCTCTCTCTATCTCTCTCTCTCTCTCTCTCCTCTTTTTTAAAAAAAGAAAGGAGATTCCTCACCATTTAATGGTTCCTGAATGAATTGAAACCCACAGTGCCTCCTACTTTATCCTTGAAATATGGCTAGATAAATACCATAAAATTTTTGAAATTCCCATGACCTTGCGGCACTGGAGAACCTTTGGATGTCCTGATGCTAATCATGACAGTACCAGACATTGGCTTGATTGACTGGATTTCATGAAAATGGTGTAGAACAGAGATGCCAGTAAGTTGGAGCCTGCTGAGAAGTGGGCCTTGAGCAATCGAGTGCAGGTGTGTGATATAATATATGTTGTGGGGCCATATGGATCTGGCATTGGCTTCCAAATGACTTGTGACTGACATGATTCAGCCAGCAGACCCTTATATGTAAAGGCATCTTGTTATGTGCAAAGTTTTCAGGTCAATGTTCAGAATCAGGTTGCTATGGTCAAGGGGCAAGCTTTATAGAATCACAGCCCGGTTGGTATATTTTGCAGACCCTGACCCACCACACGTGACAGAACTCCCTCCAGCACTGTGTTCCAGTTGAACTCCTTGTATTTCTTTTTTTCTTTTTTTTTAAAGGAAGAGTGAGAGAGAGTGAGAAAGAGGGAGAGAGAGAGAATTTTAGTATTTATTTTTTTAGTATTTGGTGGACACAACATCTTTGTCTGTACGTGATGCTGAGAATTGAACCCGGGCTGCACGCATGCCAGGCGAGCGCGCTACCGCTTGAGCCACATCCCCAGCCCCAACTCCTTGTATTTTATGAAACAAATACCAAACTTCCAGTGCAGCTGAGGAAACACCATGAAAAGTGGAGAACATCCAATTGGCTTCACAGTTCACACGGGGAGACACTAAGCCCCCAGTGGCCACAGATTACCTACAAAGAGAGGATTCAGCACTGCTGCCTCATGTTCATTGGAAAATAAGAAACTCTGTCCTCCAGGTCACATAGATCCACACCCAGTTTTGATGGTCTCACTACAAAAGAAGCTAAAGCTCCTGACAACATCATATATTTTAAGTGCCCAACCTCATAGGCAGTTTCTCAAGAAGTCTTTAGGCCATCAGAGCTCCTTGTTTGTGGAGTGTTTACCCTGTCCCTTACTTTTAGAACCTCCTATGCCACCTCCAAGGTTGTGAAATCATGACCATTTTCCATTCCAGATATATATTCACAGATTTTCTTCCTCTTCTCCTCTAATTGTGTCTTACTTGGGGTGATGGTAATGTCAAGGCATTGTTCTGGATGAGAGTGAGAAGATTTTTGTGTAGCACATGTTTGCATACACATTGGATTCATTTTCCTATTTTCCATTTGAAATACTGAATCCCTGACACTAACCTATACTGGACTAGACTCTGAATACTAATTTTAACATGATGGAGAAAAATAAACCTAACAGAAAAGAAGTACAGACAGTTCTTAGGAGGCATAGAGTATACTTGTACTTACCTTTTGCTTTTTAAGGCTATATGCTATAAATCTAGTCAACTTTTTATTGTAATACTAGTCCATGAGTTTTGAAATCTAACAAATATGTAAATTCCTGTCTCCCTCTTTCTGTAGTCTACCGCAGTCTGTCTGGGCACAAAATAACCAAGCTGCCACAAAACCTTGTAGGTTCAAACAGCAACTCTTTATTCCTGAACTCTCACCTGCACTGTACACACACTTCCCGGGAACACACTCCCTCCACCGGGCTCTGCGGCCAATTTTCTCAGAACCCTGGGAGAACTCAAGGAGAACTTCAAAGTAGTGGGCTCTGAGGCAGCAGGATCCACCCTAATCCCAGCACGATCTGCTCTAATCCTTGAGCTGCCCTATTCCTGGAGGATTCGCCCTAATCCTGGAGCAGAAACACCTTTCAACCTTTCTCTCTAGAAAAATGCCAGGCATCATTCCAATTAAACTGTGGCTCTCAACATCTCCCTCCTTCTGTTTAATTAAACAACAAGCATGTGGCTTAGGGACCGTGCCTGTCTTAGGTTGTCTAATACTACATATGGTTCTTACCCATCATCAGATGAGCTGACTTCAACGCATCAGCCTCCTGTCTTAGATTGGTACCATTGTAATTGGATCTTACCCGTCTTTGGCTATCAGTCCAGCATACAGCCATACTTTTGGATCGGCCTTTGCACCAGTGGTGGGGGGTGAGGTTTTTTGCCTCACCTTTATTGGCCTCCAAATTTGGCCTTGGTACCAGTGTGGGGGGGTGAGGTTCTTTGCCTGACCTCTGTTGGCCCTTAAATTTGGCCTTGGTGCCAGTGGTGGTGGTGGGGTGACGTTCTTTGCCTCACCTCTGTATGCCCCCAAATTTTAGACCATCACAAGCAGAAAGGGAGGAGGATGAAAAATGCCATAGCACCAAGCCAAATGACGGCTCTTTTCAGAAAAATTGTACCACCAATGACACCATCAGCAAAGATACCTCAGCAATACCACAATTCAATTCACTGCACCAACAGATAGTTAACAATGCATGCTAGTGATACATAGTTCAGGAAAGTTCTGCAAGAAGTTCAAAGCAGAGGAATCCATTAATATGTCCATTTCCTCCCACAGTAAATCGACTCCTTGATTGAGCATCACTTGTTGAGTTATTTTTCATTGATGCATCAGTTTATACAGTTTACTGTGAAGGCAATCGCAAAAGCTGTAGTTTGGTTTTATCTTTTGCTGCAGTTTGGCTGGGCACAATTCAGGAGCCACTTTTCAAAAGAAACGAACTTTATTTTTAGAACCACATACGCCAAAAAAAACAGCTCCTCAGGAAAAACCCTCAGAGCCCAACTGCCACTACTGGCTTCCCCCAAGCCTCTCTCCCAAACACAAGCCTCTCCACCTCCCACAATCCTCCTGCTCTTGAGGCCGATTGGCTGGGTCACGTGGGCGGAGGCAAAAAAGTTCCCCAATGAGCAGCTCCGTGGTCTGAAAGGGCAGGGAAATAGCCCAACGAGCATCACCGCAGAGGAGCCAATCAGCTAGAAGTTGCTGGGGCCGCTGTGAGCCAATCATAACCTGGCAGTCTGAAAGTTTGCTGGGGCCCCTTTGGCTGTGGGTCTCAACATCTCCCCCTCTCTGTTTAAATAACAAGCATGTGGCTTAGGGACTGTGCCTGCCTTAGGTTGTCCAATAGTACATATGGTTCTTACCCATTATCAGATGAGCTGACCTCAAGGCGTCAGCCTCCTGTCTTGAGTTGGTAATATTGCAATTGGATCTTACCCGTCACTGACTACCGGTCCAGTATACAGCCACACATGTGGATAGGTCTTTGTACCAGCAGGGGGGTGAGGTTCTTTGCCTCACGTCTGTTGGCCCCAAAATTTTAGCTGAACGATCATGACAAGCAGAAGGGAGGAAGATACACCAAGCCAATTGACGGCTCCTTTTGGAAAAATTGTACCACCAATGACATCATCAGCAAAAATACCCCAACACTACCACAAGTTGCTGCACCAACAGATAGTTAACAATGCATAAGTGATACATAGTCCAGGCAACTTCTACAAGCAGTTCAGTGATGGCTATTGCAGAAGCTGTAGATTGGTTTTATCTTTGTCTTCACCAGCACTGAGATGAAGATAGGAATTCTGGCAATAATGGCTTAAGAAAAAATTATGTAACATTCCAGAAGGCACTAAAAGAAAACAATTTTCTTAACAATTTACATTATCTTGAAGAGAATTATTAAATATAATGAAAAGGAAAGGTGAAAGTAAACAAACAGATCTGTTAACCTCCTTTTTTGTTCACATATTAAAACAATCCTCAACAGCTATTTACCCAATTTAAATTAAACCATTTCAATCACACGATAAAAATATTTGGATCTATTTTTTCATGAGCACTCATCATATATGATATATGGACATACGTACATTCAAACATATAACACAAAACACAAGTGTGCACACATAATATAATACATACAGCACATAACATAATAGTAAAGGCCTTATAACTTTTTACAGGTGAAATCTCCATTTCAATGTTTAAAAACTCTATAGTCAAAAATAGAACTGATCAGCAAAACATTAACCTAGGTCTGTATGAGCTCAAAAAACAAAATAGAACTTCATGATGTGGGAAAGGGCAATAATAAAATAGATATTGAAAAAAGCATCCTGGTTCTGTCGCAGATGTAAGGGTAGCCAAACTGGAGTTCTGGATATCAGCTGTTATGGATTTGAGCCAAATCATCTTCTTTTTGATCTGTAGAAATCTCTTTAGTTAATCTTTCTATAATCCAAATTGGCTGCTGTTCTCCCTGTGGAAACATTCAAAGAGACCCCCGACTCCAGACAATCACTGTGTCAGGACTTTAGTTAATCTCTTCAGAATCCAAATTGGCTGCTGTTCTTCTTGTGGAGACACACAAACAGACCCCTGACTCCAGACAATTACTGGGTCAGGACCTTTCCATTGTCCTGTTAGAATATCTTTCCAAAGTACCTTGGGCTTATGTACATTTTATGGACACATATGCCTTTCCGCAGCAGTAAGTCCTGATGAATCCAAATTTTAGAAGTTTAGAGGAAAGGGTTATTTTAAGTTTATCTTTGGGGAATATATACCCCTTCCCAATTCCCTCTTTTTGCTTTAATAAGTACATTTTAATAGTTTGATGAGCTCTTTCAACTATGCCTTGTCCCTGTGGATTGTATGGGATTCCTGTTATATGAGTAATGCCAAATGATGAGCAAAATTGTTTAAAAGAGGTAGAAGTATACCCAGGGGCATTATCTGTTTGTAACTGTTTTGGAACGCCCACAGTGGCAAAATTTTGTAAGCAATGAGCTACAACATCTTTAGTTTTTTCTCCGGCAAAAAGGGAGCCCATCAAAAATCCAGAAGAAGTATCAACTGTAACATGCAAATATTTTAATTTTCCAAATTCTGGCAAGTGTGTGACATCCATCTGCCAAATATGGTTAGGTATCAATCCTCTAGGATTGACTCCATGATTAATTTGTGGTGAAAAGGTCACACAATTTTGACGTTGATTTATTATTTGTTTAGCTTGTTCCTTAGTAATTTTAAAATGCTTTTGTAAAGTATTAGCATTGACATGGAACTTTTTATGAAAATTTATAGCTTCTTATAGTGTAGAGAAAATATTTATGTCATGTGTAGTTTTATCTGCTAAATAATTGCCCAAACTAAGGGCTCCAGGCAATCATGTATGTACCCTGATATGTCCTATAAAGAACAGATCTTTTCTGTCCCAGATTAGACTTTGTATAGTGGAAATCAAAGAGAAAACAGTAGAGGAAGGGTATATTATAGCAGCTTCAAGGTATATTATTGCATTAACTATATACTGACCATCGGAAAATAAATTAAATACAGAATCTTTAAACATCACAAAAGCTTGTAATACTGCATTAAGCTCTACCTTTTGAGCTGATTGTTTGGGTACTAAAAATGTAAAAGTTCGATCAGGTGTAACTCTTGCTGCTGTACCTTATTTGACCCATCAGTGAATATATTTGGAGCATTCATGATAGGTGTTTTTCTTGTCATTTTTGGAAAAATTACAGGATGTGATGACCAAAAAACAATAAAGGATTAGATGGTAAGTGGTTATCAAATGAAACATTAGATTTGCACATGATTATTGCCCAAGTATTTTACTCATTAGCTAATTCATCAATTTGATTCATAGTATATGGAGTAATAATTTTATTGGGAGAAATTCGAAACACTCCCTTTGCTGCTTTTATTCCTTTGAGTATTAATTGTCCTACAGCCTTAGGATACCTAGTAAGAATAGTGTTAGGAGAATAAAATAAATGTATCCATAATAATGGACCTTCTTGCCAAAATACTCCTGTAGAAATATTTTTTGTTGGTAGTACAATAAATAATAAAGGCAAACTTATATCAATTCTATCCAAATGCATATTTTCCATATATGTTTCAATGATTTTTAATGCCTTTCTTGCTTCAGGTGTTAACATTCGGGGTGAATTTGGATCTGATGAATCTTTTAGGATATTAAATAAAGGTCCCAACTCTCCTGTTGGTATACCTACATAAGGCCTTATCCAATTTATGTCTCCTAATAACTTTTGAAAGTCATTAAGTGATTTGAGTTGATCTTCTCGCATTTGAATTTTTGGTGGATGGACCATGGTTGAGGATAATAGAACTCCTAAATATTTAATTGGAAAATTTAATTGTACTTTATCTATTGCTATCTCTAGATTATAATTTTTAATATGTTTTTAAGTGTGGCATAACATTCTAGCAATGTGTTTTTATCTTTGTGTGCTAATAATACATCGTCCATATAGTGAAATATTCAGCACTTGTATTTTTATATGCATATATAAAATCCTACCTGGTATCACACAGACATTCTTGTGAGGTTGCTGTCTTTGGCAGATACAAATTTTGAGAAGGGATCCCTCCCCCTAAACACTGATGGAACAGAAAATTCAACCTATGGGTGAGCTTCCTAGTTGAACAACATTATACATAAAACCATGTTCAATAAAATGAATATTTTTGGATCAGTGGATAATATATATGATATATATCCCATGAAGAATTTTGATTGGAATATATATTGCTACTTTTTATGTGTATATATACACATAAAATATATAAGTGAGGATAACATCATCAGGTCCTTTGGCAGATAAATTGAGATAAAATATTTGAAAATGCTGAAGCATCCATGAGAATGCCTTATCACTTTAGTGGCTGGAATGTAGTACTAAGGAAGAAAGCTTTAAATATGAAGGTGTGTTAAGGCATTTTAACCACTCATAGACATTTTAACACTCAAAGGACTTTTCTATAGGGAAAAGAAACACAACTGAGCTTAATTTTTATACATATCGAGTGAACAGTATTCAGAATAGTAACTTTTCTCAATGATAAATTTAATGTATTAAAATTTCTTAAACAAGTTACAACACAATTAAAAATAAGTTTTATGAGAGAACATTATAAAAATATACACCAACAAATTGGATAAAATGGATAAGTTAGTAAAAATATAAAATTACCAATATTAAATTACAACACTAAATAGAAAATCCAAATAGATCTATACTTGGTTAAGTAATTAAAAAATCAATTAAAAGTTTCCCAACAAAGAAAAACCCCACAACTGATGACTTCATTACTGGATCCTATGAAATATTTAAAGAGTAACTAATGCTAATCCTCAAACTTTTCCAAAAAATTCAAGAGAAGGAGCCACTTTCTAGTTAATTCTATGAGTCTTCGATTACACTGATATGCACAGCAGACAGACACTGTGAGAAAAGAAAATTATAGACTCATGTCCCTTATGCATAATGATTCAAAACTTCTCCATTAAACACTAGCCAACTAAATTTAGTAGCATATTAAAATAATGGTACACCATGACCATCTATGACTTATTTCTGGAAGGCAAGGTCGGTTCAATTTATAAAAATTAGCCAGTGTAATTTTAGGGTTGTTCTTCTGCCTCTGCTTTTTTTTAATTTGTCCAAACCAAGAAACCTGAAGTACCATAACTATCTGTGACTCAAACAGCCTTATGTTTTCCCCTGAAATTTTAGATACAATTTGGAAACTTGAACATCCCCAAGCACTAATGACACTGCTTAGGTTTTTGCCAGAAAAACACTGGAGGATTCACTATGTTGCTCAATGTGTTCAATTCTCATATCAATTCCATAACTTGACACCTTTTATTGTGGACATAGGTAGATAAAACATCTCTTTTCTCACTGCTCATCATGAAGATTACTGTGACACTTTTGTGTGAAAGTTGCCTTAAGAAATGCTTTGGACTGAGTAATGTGGCATTTATGGCTCCTTATTTGGAATCTTTACTTTCCCTATCTCATCTAAGTTTTTGGGACAGTCTGTTGTTAGGAGTGGTGAATGAATTATGGGTCTTTGAACTGCCCAGAGACAGAGGCTGAAAACTTCCTTGGGAATCTCTTCATAAAAAGGCACCAAGAAAACCATGTACAGTGACACACCTGTTCAAAGAGAAATTTCACGGTTCCCATGAAGTTTATCAGTTTAGGGAGTTTATCGGTTCAGGCACCAGCACCCTGTGGTGGAGAACTGTGCGGATAAGCTAATGAGTGTGTAATTGGGATGTTCAAACTTTTAACCTCAGTTCTGTTTTAATGTAAAACCCTCTATAATAAAAGTGCAGAGCCTGCTCATTGTTAGTCCTCCATCAGAGGTCATCTAAACCACTGGGTCCTGCTCTTCTCTACTTTTGTGTTTGTTGTCTTTTCTAATCCCCTGATGAGTCTGGTTTGGGGAAACTGAGTAAACGTCCTGCTTTTAGTGACAATCTCTTTTTGGAAATTCCCTGCCATCACTCTTGCAGTGACCCAAGCTGTGTATTTTGTCAAAAAACAAAAAAAACAGCAATATCATCATATTAACAAAAGGAAAGAAAAAAAAACCACATATGATAGTCTCAATAGATGTGGGTAAAAACATTTGACAAAATTCAACATACTTTCATGATAAAAATATTTATTCAAGTAGGAATAAATAGAAAGTACCTCAACATAATAAAAGCCATACATGGAAACTCACAGAAAGCATTATAATTTATGACGAGAGATTGAAATCTTTCCTCCCAGATCAAGAACAAGGCACTTTCACCACCTCTGTTCAACGCAGTCTGAAAAGTTTTATCCAGAGTAATTAAGAAATAAACGTAAATAAAAGACAAGATTGATAAAATGAAAAGATAAGCCACATGATGTGAGAAAATATTTGCAAATCATATATGGTAAGAGAGTAATATCTATATTCATATAGCAGCAGGCTCCAAGGATGACTATAAAAGGGTTTTGGGCACTGAGATCACCTGGCAAAACCCAGCTCTAGTTTTATTGAACTTTGCTATCAGGTTCCCTTGACCTCCCCAGTGTTATCTAGTGCATTTTTTAAACCACCCAGATCAGTTTCTGCAGCTTAAAACCCAAGCCTCCAACTGTGCCCTGTCCTTACAGCATTCAGTCAGGCTATCAGAATAAACCATAGTTATACAGAAGTCATTATAAGGAGGCTATTTCTTTTGAGACTGAATTTGAGAAAGATAGCCATGATCAGACACCTATGGTCCCTCATTCTGAGATGCCCAGGCTGGCTGGAGAAGAGATCACAGATGACTCTTGTTTGCCAAGTACCTGTGCCCATCCTGTGCTGAAAGCGTAAGAAAAGGTGCTGAAGGCCACAGAGCTAAAAAAAATCTGAAGGCCATGTCCTTTGCAAACATCCTTTTTAATTCTGGCTGGGCTGTTTCACATATAGGGCAGGGATCTTGCTAATTGCTGGCCAATATCTCTTCTGCATCCATAATACACAGACAGTGCTGAAAACATGCTCACATTTATGCAAATAAAGTATTATCATCAGCTAAATTTTGTAAATGGAGATAGTCTGACTCAGGTTAGCAAAGTGGTTCAAGGTCATCCACGTTTGGGGTCCAATCGTGACCAGAGCCCAAATGTAATTGCCCCTTAGACTCAGTGGTGTCACAATCATGGGAATCTCTGCAAGATTCCTTTCATTCATTTCAGATGAAGTTTTGGAGGAGCAATGGAAAGACCAGGTGACACAGAGTGGCTGGTGTATGAGTGATCTTGATGGAAAAGCATAGCTAACAAAGAAAATCTGAATTATTTGGTATGCTAGTGGATGTTGGTGGAATTGAGCCAAGCCAGACAGCAAAGCTTCCACAGCTAGAGGAAAGAAACCTGCAATCCCAGAGAGTTAAATAGGTCATCGGAGGATGAGTCACGTGGACAGAATGCAGAGGATCAAATGGGTGGAGTGGGCATGGCTCTGCAGAACAGTGCAAGTAAGAGGCCAGATGCTGTGTGGAGCCTATGAAAAAAAGTGGAGAGGACTTAGTTGGGCTTAATTGTTTGGCAGAGCTGGTGATGAAGTCAGGCTGAGTGAGTGGAGCCCATCCCATAAGAACAGTGGGCGGGGAGAAGACAGAGGAAGCACGTGGGTAGCAGCATCCCATTCAGGACCCCTTATCTGAGCATAGCCTAGGAATAAGGTGGCACAGTGGTGCGGGAGCAGAAGGCATGGTGGGTGCGTCCACAGGAGGCAAAGGGAGTCAGGAGAGGCATCCAGGAATTCTGTTAGGAGTCACTGTTGACCCAGTGAGAAAGAAGGGTCTTTGTGCTCTGAGATAGAAATGTGACCTCAGGGTCTGCTCCACAGCTGGCCTGTTTTCCCACTTACAACTGAGACAATGGAGGGAGGCTGAAGATGGCACAGCACAGCCTTTCTTGGTTCCTCCCTCTCATGGGATGCTGTGCACTTTTCATATTTTCAGGCTGGTTGGGTTCCATGGGGTTTCTGGGAGGGATCCTGGGGATATTACCTGAGACACTTTGTTTTGGGAGAACAACAATTTTTCCAGAATGTTCACAGAGACTTCTCTTGGTACCTGCTCTGTACATACTGAGACCTGGAGGTACCAAGAGGGTAAGCCTGTGATGCAGCAATCACTTGCTGGAGCCTGGTCTGGATTGCACATTCCACTGCACTGGATCACAGGCAGGGGTTTCCTAGCACCTGGGCAATGAAAAAAGCATTGATGGGGGAGGAGGCCTTGACCCTTTCCAGAAGTGACTTTTGGAAACTCCCTACATCTGTAAAGTAGGACACAAATTGACACCAGCTTCTCAGGCTAGAGTAAGGCCAAGCCTCAGCTTCATGATTCTCTAAAAGGCAGTTTGCATGGATGGGTAAGGGATCTATTTTTGACAGTGTTATCATTTAGGTTTTTTTCTTTTAAATATTTATGTTTTAGTTGTAGATGAACACAATGCATTTATTTTATTTTTATGTGGTGGTGAGGCTTGAACCCAGTGCCTCATGCATAATAGGCGAACACTCAACCTCTAGGCATAACCACAACCCTCATTTTTTTTTTTCAGAGAGAGAGAGAGAGAGAGAGAGAGAGAGAGAGATTTTTTTTAATATTTATTTTTTAGTTTTTCAGAGGACACAACATCTTTGTTTGTATGTGGTGGTGAGGATTGAACCCGGGCCGCATGCATGCCAGGTGAGCGTGCTACCACTTGAGCCACATCCCAGCCCTCATTTGGTTTTATACATAGAAACATGACCCCTTGCTTTTTAAAATAAAACTATTAACACCAGGCTTTGTTCTAGGCAAAGAGGACATGGGCATCAACAAAACAGCAAGGAACCTCTACTCCCATTCTTCTGGGGACTACCATTCCCCTGGTCTGACCCAAGAACTCAAGAAATAAAGAAACACGGAGTACTGACCTCTTTTAGGCATCTGATCTAAGGTTATCATCCATAAATGTTTTACCTTCTGAATTATTCTAAGACACCCCTCGCCATGTCATTTACCTGCCCCAATCCTTTTCTACTTGTGAGATAAAGGCCTCCATAGGATATCTTCCATTTCTTCCTTCTCCAGTTGAATTTCCTCACCCTTTATTGAGGTTTCAAGAATTCCTGTTTCATCTCTACTTGTACTTAGGGCTGTGCTTAACGTGCGTGGATACTTTCATTGTTAGAAGTGCTAGCTCCTTATTAGACACTAGATGGCGCCAGAATTATACTTTTGATTTTTTTTTCTAGCATCCACCAGAGTATCTGCCTACTCATTGGCTGACTTGGTTACTAATTTTAGAAAGCCCTTCAGTACTTGTTTTACAAGCAAATTTTTAATTTTTTTAAAACAAATCTTCATTAGTTGTATGTACGAAATTAATCATCCAGCTATGAAAGGGAGGATTACACTCACCATCTAGTGTGTGTATGTGTGTGTGTGTGTATGTGTGTGTGTGTGTGTGTGTGTGTGTGTGTGTGAACATATATATTTATATACATATTTTGTTTTCAAAATTTTATTCAGAAGTGGGGTAAGAGATGCAATTCAGTCAAGGCCTCTTCCTACTTCTGTTGTGCCTAGGATGTTTCAGGAGTCCTTACTAATATTGCAAATATTTTTTTCTCTTTTCTATGCAGTGATTATTGTAAGCCAATAAATAAAATAAACATATTTCAGTGATGCCAATGGTTATCTCACTTGTGGTTATCCATTGGGCATCTGTAGGTCTAAGTGAACAATCAGTGCTTTTTGGCAAAAGCAGCTTATAAATCTCTTGATATGAAGAGGATTTGTGGCCATTTAGCAGAACTTGTCTGCATGGATATGATTTCCAATAGAATAACAGGAATAAAAGTGGTTTAATCTGATTTATTTATTTATAATTATATATTTTATAGATATTTAATATATATAAATTGTATACTTATATGTTTATAATTTTGAATATATGCATATCTCTCTCTCTCTCTCTCTCTCTCTCTCTCACACACACACACACACACACACACACAAATATTTATAATATTGTCTTTAGAATATGCAGGGTTGGGGGATGAATTGGGGTGAGTGTAATGGTTAAAAGACCAAGGACAATTGCTGAACTTTAGCACTCTAGGGTAGTTGCTGATACCCAAACCTGTATGGGGCAGAAAGACCACATGAGGCTAGTCTTGAGAAAGGCTTTTGCATTGATGTTTGTGATTTCTCTTAGATATCTACATGAACATGTCTGAAGGTAAGAGAAGAGGACTGGGAAGAAAATGGGTATTTGGGAGGCAGGGGAATGTGGGAAATACTGCCATGAGACTTATCAAAATCCTGGGTGTGGGTAAAGATATAGAAGTACAGGGATCATTTCTCTGAGGTGGGGACACACCTATATTTAGCAATGAAGAAGAAAAGTCTATAAAAGAGATGGAGAGTGAGGGCATCCAGTTAAGGAGATAGAAAACCAGGGAAATGTAATGACGTGGATTTCTGGAAGAGATGATTCTAAAAAGTAAGTTTTTGTTCTAAAAAACTACTAAAAAGTGAACTACAGGGTGACAAATGAGGGACCTTTAGATTCGGTGCCATTGTGGTTTCTGATGATCTAAGTGGAGCCCCCGTCCTCATGTGGTGAGAACTGAAACCAAATGGGTGAGGACAAATTAAGGTCAGCATAGTGAAAGCAATAGCTGGAGATTGTTTTTTGAGTTGTGTACAATGAGACAAAGGGAGACTCAGCCAGGTGTTAACATTTATAGTCTCTGAGATGTGGGGACAGTTCATTTCTGCAAATGCTTGTTTGTGGCTGCAAAAATAATTTTTCTATTACCGTTTTTGCCACCTACATCCTAGAATTGATTTTTTAAAAAGTCATATGGAAGCCCAATAGTAATTTCTTGAGAGTAGGAAGAATGCTGGGGCAGGACAAGGGATAAAAGTAGATGATAGATAATTAGATATGATCACTTTGTGTCATGCATTTGAAACTATTACGCTTGAATCCATTAACATGTGCAATATATATATTTGTTAATTAAAAACAAATTAAAACTAATTATTCTATTTGATTACTGAAAGATAGGCACTCAACATTGAGGGATAGAGTATCCTTATGGTTTGTTCCCTGCTTGTGAAAATGGTCATTGTCAGTTACCTGTAAAAAGAACTGATTAAATAATTTTTGAAGAAATAGTATGGATTTGAAATGCCTTGTTGCCACAGCATAATGAGGTTACCTGATGGTCACTGAAATATTTGAAGTGCCACACTCCATTCATTGTCAAGGTAGTTTGTGTCAGGTTCATCCTTTGGGAATGTAATAATTTTCCTTATTCCTTCACTGTTTTTTGCATTCAAGTCACTGAGTCTGCCCACTCCTAAAAAGGCAAGAATACTAAGCTCCACATGAAGGAGGGGATGCTATTTTCCTGCATTGTTTTGAACTCTTCTATATGAAAGATTTCTCTGTTCCTGTCACTTTTTATCAATGAAGCCAATTATTTTTATCACTAAATACATATTTATTTGTTGCTTTCACTCATATTTTACTGTTAAAGTTGTTTATTTTATTGCTCATATTTTTCCAGCTTTCACTATTTCAGGATTTTTTACTTTAGTTTTTATTTCATTTGTCAGGCATCCACATGTGGAACACCTTGGGAGACTCTCCTCCTACTCTTTCTTCTGTTCCTCCTTCTATGTTCATGTTTATTTTAAAATTTATCTTACCAGATCCTAAAATCAGCACTTTCTCCAGTGAAATTTGCACCTTTTTACTGATATTGTTAGGGCAACTTGTGTAATTTGTCAGGCCCAATGCAAAATGAAAACTTAGAGTGCCTTTCCAAAAGCAGGTGACCTGTGCTATTGACATCATGCCACAGAAATCTATTTCTTTCTTCTGTGATCTCTTCACATGTCATGGTACATCTTGTCTGTCTTTTAATTGTCCTTCTTATTACAACATTTTAAACATTTATCTTTAAGTATGCCATAAGAATTCTAGATGCAAACTTACAAGCAAGTCATACTCTAGAGCTTGCACATCCATGTTGTGTTTATTAATGCCAAAGCAGTGAATATGTTACACAGAATCAGTGCAATTGTTTTTACTATACTTTGATAACTGTGGACAGTTTCTCCAACTGGTTTGTTAATGAGTTTGAAAGAACCGGTAGAAATGTGACTGTAGATCACCCTGGTTTCCCTTTCCCTTCACATCCTCAGCTGGAGAGGTGGGCTAACAAAGAGTACCTTGAGTGATAAGGCTATCTTCTTTATGTATTTGAATCTAATTCTGGTGGACATTACTGTGTGGCCTCCCTGGGTTTCATCACCCTCCCTTTTTTTACGTACTTGTGGATAGGACATGGTCACATTGTACCCAACTTTCTCTTAGCTCCCATATTTTCTTGGCCCACTGGAATTCTGTGATTATGGGAATGAAAACTCAGTGTGCATGAGGTGGCGAAATGCAGTATACCTGCAGGTTACATTTATGTGCTGTGTTCATATCTGTGGCCGATTGCCTTCTTGGAATTTACTTTTGAAAAGTAAGTAGTAAAAATTATGATCGAAGTAGCAGAATATTTAATCAAGGACAGGTCCACTTTGAGCAGGAATCCTGACTGTGTAGGAAGAGCATCATGGGGTTAGTCCCCGGTTCCCTGCCTTCTACCTCCTCCTCTCTCTCTCCATCATCCTTCTCTCCCTCCCTCCCTTGCTTCTTTCATTCCTCCCTTGCACAATAGTAAGAACACTAAGTAGGATATATGTACTCTAAAAACATACTATTATAAAGTGTAAGTATAGAATTATTCTGCAAATATTTAGAAGTTGTTTATCTTATGAAATTGAAATTTTATATCCATTGAAGATCAGCACCCCATTTTACCCTAACCACGTTTTTTTGAAAACAACATGCTACTCTCTGTTTACATTTTTTTTGCCACTAGGGATTGAATCTACAGCACTTAACCACTAAGGCACATCCCCAGAGTTTAATTTATTTATTTATTTTAAATTTAGAGACAGGGTTTTATTCAGTTTCTTTTGGCCTGGCTAATTTGATAAGGCTAGTATTTAACTTGTGATTCTCCTACCTCAGCTTCTGAAACCACTGGTATTAAAGTATGTCCCACTGTGCCTAGCTTGCTTACTGATTTTTCCTCAAGTTTTTAATTTTATTTTAATAGAGTCATAGGGATTTTCTTGTGTGTTTTAGACTTTACACTTTTTCTTGTGTGTTTCTTGTGTGTTTTAGACTTTACACATTTTTCAGGTGATGTGTAGATAATTTCTCTCATTCCAACAGTTGAGTCTTTTTTCTGTTCATGCTTTATTGTGCTGTGCAGAAGCTTTTGGCTTAATGAAATTATACTTGTCTGTTTATGGTTCTGTCCCCTGTCCTTTTATTGTCATACCCAAAGTACTGTTTTCTAAAGCAATGATGTAAAGTGTTTCTTCTGTGTTTTGTTGTTATTACTCACAAACTTATGCTCTTCTTCCTTTTTTTATTTTAGATTGAAAAAAGCAACTTCATCTGCTTGTGTGGTATACCATGATATTTTAATACATGTAACACTCTGTAGTGATCAAATCAGAGAAAGATCATATCTGTCACCTTAGTAGGATGGGAAAAGATTGGTAAATGGGACCACAGTATTTTCTTTCTTCCCCATGTAAATATTGAGTGTCCTCAGCACCATCTGTTAAAGAGACTATCCTTTATCCATTCTGTATTATTGGCCCCCTTCTCAAACATGAGTGGGAAGTGAGTGTCCGGGTTCATCCTTGTTCTTTTTTCTGTGCATTGGTTTGTATGTTGCCTTCTATTTCAGTACAACAGTGTTTTAGTTCTTATAGTGTGTAATTTGTTTTATTCTGTCTTTTTTGCATTTGTTACAATTAGCTATATATAACAGTATAATGCATTGACACAGTATATATAAATTAATTATACCTTCACATTTTTCTTGTTGTAGAATTTTCTTGATGTAGAATTTCATCAGTCATGTAATTGTATAAGTGTACAAGGTAATAATATCTGATCCATTTATAATCCTGCAAAATCTCATACCTCTTTTCATCCCTTCACTTCCCTCTCTCTAATACAAAGTGCATTTTTTCCCTAGTGCCCTCCATTATTAATTAGCATCTGCACACCAGATAAAATATTCAGCGTTTGGAAGTTTGCTATTGGTTTATTTAGCTTAGCATGGTATTCTCAAGTTGCATCCATTTGCCAGCAAGTGGCATAATTTTATTCTTTTTAGGGTTGAGTAATATTTCATACACACACACACACATTTTACTTATCCATTCATCTGTTGAAGGGTACCTAGGTTGTTTCCATAGTTTAGCTATTGTGAATTGACCTACTCTACATTGATGTGGCCACTAGCAATATATGAGTGTAACTTTTCTCCCCCATTCTCATGAAAAAAAATATTGCTTTTATTCTTGATAATGGTCACTATGACTGCAGTGAAATGAAATATTGAAATAGCTTTGTTTTCATTTCTATAATTGCTAAAGATGATGGTCTGTTGAATGTGTTTGTTGGTTGATCAATTATATTTCTTCTTCTGTGAAGTGTCTGTTCTGTTTCTTAGTCCATTTATTGATGGGTTATGTCCTTTTTTGGGATTGTTTGTTGAGTTCTTTATATATCTTGGAGATTACTGCTGTATTTGATGTGTGGTGGTAAAGATTTATTTTCCCATTCTGTAGGCTCCCTCTTCATGTTATAGATTTTTTCATTTGTGAAGAATAAGCTTCTTTCTTTGAATCCACCCCATTTATTAATTCCTATTTTTACTTTTTGTATTTTAGGAATCTTGTTCAAGAAGTCAAGTCCTAAGCTAACATGATGAGGATGTGGACCTTCTTTTTTTCTCTTAGTCACAGGGTTTCCATTCTCATGTCTTACTCTTTGATCTACTTTGAGTTGATTATTGAGCACAGTGAGAGATAGAGTTTTAATTTCATCTTTCTACATATGGATTTCCAGTTTTCCCAGCACCAAATTGATGAGGCTATCTTTTCTCCAATTTATGTTTTTGGCATCTTTTTCTAGTATGATATTGATCTACATGTCCCTTCATACCTTGTTTAAATTTTTTTTAACTATTTCTCTGTAGTATAGTTCAAGGTCTAGTATTGTGATGCCTACTGATTCACTCATTTTGTTGAGAAATGCTTTGGCTATTGTGGCTCTCCTATTTTTTTCAAATTAAGTTAATGCTTGCTTTTTCTAGTTTTATGAAGAATGTCATTGGAAGTTTAATAGGAATTCCACTGAATCTGTATAACTACTTTTTTAGTATGGCTGTTTTGACTATGATCATTCTGCCTATCCAAGCGCCTGGAACATCTTTACATCTTCTAAGATCTTCAATTTGTATCTTTAGTGTTCTGTAGTTTTCATTGTAGAGGTATTTAAACTCTTTTTCAGATTGATTTCCAAGTATTTTGTTTTATTCTTTTTTTTGAGGACATTATTAATGGGGTGATTTTTCTAATTTTATTTTTACAGTGGATTCATTGTTAAAGTATAGAAGTGCACTTGGTTTATGGGTGTTTATTTTGCTGAATCTATTTATTAGTAACGAAATTTTTCAGGTTAATTTTTTTTTTGGTTTTCTAAATATAGAAGCATGTCATTAGCAAATAGTGATAGTTTGAGTTCCTCTTTTCCTACTCATTTATCTTTAATTCTTTCTTCTAATTGTTTTGGATAGAGTTTCAAGAATGTTGTTGAATAGAAGTGGCAAAAAAAGGCATCTTTTTTTTTATTTTAGAGGGAATGTTTAAATTTTTCTCCCTTAAGAACAATGTTTCTGAGGAGCCACTGTGGGAGGGCCAGGCACAGCGGCCCAGCCACTCCTGCCTCCTGTAGGTGCTTTAAGGTGGCGGGGTGGGGGGGTGGGGGGGGAGGCAGCCAGAGGATGGAAACACCCCTCTAATTCAATGAGGCACTGAGCCTGGGCGGTAGCACCAGTGGCAATGGCAGCAACTTAGCGTCCCAAGGCTGCTTGTTCCCTGGGGCGCCCCAGAAGGACACGCTGACACTGAGCCTGAGCAAGCAGGTGTTGCTGCTCCAGATAGCAGCTGCGCCACCTCAGCCTCTCTGGGCTGGATGGGCACCCCCAGGGCAGTGGCCCCCCGCCTATGCCCTCCTCTCCAGACCTGGAGCTACTCAAGCTCACCTCTCCTGAGCTCGAGCACCCCATAATCCAATCCAAAGGGCTGGTCGCAACCACAGGACAAGCATGCAGTTCCTCTACCCCAAGGTGGCAGCCAGGGAGGAGTAGGAGTTCACCCAGATCTTTGTTAAGGCCCTGGAAGATTTGCACAAGCAGAATCAGCTTGGCGCCGGTAGGGCAGCCTCTGCTGGGGCACTGAAGGAAGACCCTCTGGCACGGCATCCAGCGCGGAGCCCCCTATTTACCCCACCTCGGTAAGCTGCCCACAAGGAGGCACCGCTCTAAGCTAACCTGAGCAGCTAGCAGGTGGCTCACAGGGGTGCTGGATGCTGCCACTGTGACCTTCACCGCCTATCCCATTCCCTTCACACTGCAGCTGCGTCCTGCTGTGCCTGTTTCCGTGAGAGCCCGCTGCCATGGTCCATCGAGGTGGACATGCAAGAGCCAGATCGCAAGCAGCTGGCCAAATGCATGGCAGCTTCCAAGTGACACAAGCGCAAGCTGGAGCACATCTCACACTTGGAGGAAAAAGTGAAGACGCTCAAGAGCCAGATCAGAAGCTGGAGTCCACCGCGAGCCTGCTGAGCCAGCAAATGGTGCAACTCAAGCAGAAAGTTGTCAGCCACGTCAACAGTGTCTGCCAGCTGCTGCCCCAGCACCAGGTGCCGACATACTGAGCCTGAGCAGGGGAGCAGCCCCCCTGCTTGAGGAGCGGGCTCACTAGGGGCGAGGCATGGGTGCCCCAGGCTTGGAGAGCATGCGGCCCTGGTGACCCCCTCCCCCTAGAGTGCCTAGGACTTGGAGAGGGCGCGGCCCCAGGTATATCCCAGGGGGTACCCAGATGTCATAGAGGGCGCCCTGGACTTTAATAAGCTGGACTCCCAGCTCCTTGGGGGCATGACACAATCCCCCTTAATCTAGCTGCCTCTGTCTGTGGCCCTGTGTTGCAGAAACCTGAGAGCCCCGAGAGCTGTCCCTTTATACACACCTTTCTGGAAGCGGCTCTGTTGGGCACAGCCAGGAGCCTGCCTTTTCTTTTACTTTTTTTTTTTTTTTTTTTTTTTTGCCTTTGGAGGAAAGAAGAACAAAGTGTTTGGTTCTGCCGTATTTATATTTTTACTCGGGAACAAATGGTTGTGTATACGTGTGTGTTTTCTTGTGTTTTTTTTTCAAGAAAGGGGAAGAAGAAGAAAAAAATTACTATGCCTTTTCCTAGCTCTGGCTACCTTCTTCTATCCTTCCGACCACCACTCCCTTTTTGTTCTTTTGTTTTTGTCTTTCTTTTTGTTTTCCTAGGAGTCCGAATTTCTATTTGTAATTCTTTGTTCTCCCTGTTTTCTGTTTTCACAGTCTCCTTATGCCAAAAAATATAATAAATAAATAAATAATACAAAGAAAAGAAAAAAATAATGTTTCCCTTGTGTTTACCATTGACAGCTTTTTTAGTGTTAAGATATATGTCTACTATACATAGTTTTCTAGTGTTTTGATCATGTATGTAGTCAAATGCTTTTCCTGCATTTTTTAAAGATAATTTTCTGATTCTTGACTTTACATCTATTTACTTAAAAAATGTTTATTGATTTTTATGTGTTGAACCAACCCTGCATCCCTGGGACAAACCCCACTGATCATATTACATTATCTTTTTAATATGATTTTTAATGCTGCTTGTCATAATTTTATTGAGAATTATTACATCTCTGTTCATCAGGAATACTGGCCTGAAACGTTTTTTCCTCAATGTGTCTGTCTCATTTGATATTAGTTGATATTAGTTTCATAGAATGAGGTTAGAAAGTTTTGCTATTTTCTATTTTATTAAATAATTTTAGAAGAATTGGTGTTCATTCTTTTTTCAACTTCTTGTAGAACTGGGTGGAGAATTCCTCTGATACTGAGTTTTTCTTAGTTGGTAGGCTTGTGATAAATCCTGGCTTGGAAGAATTAATGTAGTACATTCAAGACTTCATACTTTAGAGGAGAAATGACTACCCTAACATTAGCCTGCTTTGACAAATGTTAGTCCTCAAATAACAATATTTTTTAAACATTATTTTTTCCCCCAGGAGAGGAGTGACACCTTGAAGACTCCTTTTTTTAAAACGTGTGTGTGTGTGTGTGTGTGTGTGTATGTGTGTATCCAGAGTTTTGTGGTCACTTGGTAAAATTGCATTAAATAACACAGCCGTGACTCCATATTGGGTATGTTATTCAAGCTTTTTAGCTCACATATTAAATTTTTGATCCATAAAACAAAGTAGCTATAATTTCTCTCAGAGTCTCTATATGGAAATATGCAAAGATGGGATAAAATATTTTAACACTCTAACTCTCCAATGTTATCAAATTTATTTCTAATGGAATTTAATGTTATTCATACTCTTTACATAATGCTCCTTAAATAAATGTAAAAACCATTGAAATAAATAAAACACAAGAGGATCAGTCAAAGAAACTGAAAGACCCCATGAGAGCAGGATGAAGCTTATGAAATACTTCTGAATTAAACGCTAAGTTCCATGAAAAGTGGAATCAACATTTTTCATGTGTGTGTATCAGGATAATTACTACATTAAGATATCTAGGTGTTTGTAATGCAGGAAAATATAAGATATTATTACAGTGTTAAGAAATAGGGAAATAAGAGAAGCACTAACATAAACATCATGCTGAATATAGCTGGACACCCAAATGTGAAGCCTAGAGATGTTTTGTAGAAATCAACAAAGTTAAGCAAATATCATCAGTTCTCTTTCTGCTGAGGACAGAGTAGAAGGCAATAGTTTACACACATATTTTTAATAAATTAAATATAATGTTTCATTTCAAGTGAAAGGAATAAATGAGTCTGGGTAGAAGAAACTGTCAAGTTCAACTTGTTAAACTGTCTTTGACACATCTATGACCAAGAAGGAAAAATGACTATTTCCCATGAATAAATTCAGTAATAACAGAAAGTCTTCTCAAGCTACACTTTGAATAATGCTGCAATGTTCATTAACTCTGGTGCCTCTCACAGAATAGTTGTTACTGCTGTTTACCTGGAGTCTTTAATTTCCCAATGCTGATGTATAACACCAAAGAAGCAGGCCCAGGCAAGTGTAGAATGGAAAGTGGAAGCTTTATTAAGGACAGTAGAAAAGACTTCTCCCCAGAGGAAGAAGGGGACCCAAAAGGTGGAATCCATAGAAGAGCGAGGTCTTCCCTTTTTTATTGTTAAAGTCTTTCTTCAGTTTTCCCACACTCCTGTGTTTTTTTCCAAGGTGGAAAGGCCAAAAAGGTGGGAGATAGCCAGGCAGGAGGAGTAATCTGGTTAGGAAGGCCCTGGAGCAGCTTCAGGATTAGCAACTCCCTGTTTGCTTGGAGCTGTTTCATTAACATTTCCTTAGGATGGGCTCCATGTCTAGGGGACATTAACATTTCAATTTCCCCAAGGCTGCTCTGGTTTCCTGGACTCCATTCTCTATAATGGCCTCCATTGAATCTATCTTACTGGATATGAGACTGGATTTACCTAACTACACTAAGGACATATCTTTAAATCTGGCTTCATAGTCACTCAGTGCCTGAAAGACTCATGGGTAAAAAGAAGTAGGTGCCCAGGGCTTTGAGTCTTCTTCAAAAAAATTTTCCTTTACTTCCAAGTTTGACCATTCTGACATCAATATGTGGATTCAGATATTTGGGGCAAAGATGTACTCTGATGATCCAATTACCTTTCTCCTTTAAAATTACAAAAATTTCTATAAAAAATGCTTACTTTACCTGAACACCCAAAGTCCATTGTTATTCATTGAGTAAATTAAAATTGCCTTTGAAAAACAATTTTTCTTTAAAGTTTTCAGTGAATAAAATTATTCTTTGATATTTGGGTGAAAAATCAGTGAAAATACCTTTGAAAGTTTAAATATTTTTCAGGAAGAGATAAAGTAACTTTCTCTAAATTATTATAAACTTCTTTTATTATAGAAAAGTCAGTAGTGTCATAAAAATAATTTAGTTTTTATTGCTGTTGTCTTTTTTTTTTCTGGTTCTCTTCCTAGCAAAGCAATGGAGGGCCTCTCATTAGACCCCAGATATGTATAGTTTGTTGTATAAGAAAATAAATAAACAAATAAATAATCCAAACTAATGTTTCATGTGAGTGTTTATACTCTTAAAATATATTTTTCAGGTTTTTCAATTGAAACCAATTCAGAGTAATGACACCCAACATAAATGGATATGCCTTCCATAGAGCTTTATTTTTTAAATGACTAGTTTCTGACAAGTAAATATGGAGAGTGAACTGCGACATCTTCTCTTAGAAAGAAATCAAGGAAGGAATTTAGAGTGAGAGTTAAGAAGGAAATAACCAATGAAATGAGGAAAGATGAAAGTAGTGAAGAGAGAAAGGAAGGAAGGAATTTTACTAATGATTTTTCTCATTTGGGAATGAAGAAAGGTTAAAGCACCTTCTTCCTCAGGGAGCCAGTTTTTCTTCCAATTACCCCTTCCCATTGTAGTCCATCTTCTCATTCTTTCACCCTCATCATATTGAATATTTAGCAGATATACATTGTCATTATGAACCAATTTGTGCTTGAAGATAATTTCTTCAGCTACTGTAAAGTCCAACTTAGTCATGGCAGGTAGTTTAAGATCTGTGAAAAAAAAAGAGCTGTGGATGCCAATCAAGCAGAATTTTCTCTTTCCCATTCTAGGAACCAAAATAAGAACCTCTTTCCTGTTAACCTTAGCTTAGAATGTAAGGGAAGTTCCTGACTGGCCCTGGTCATGCCCAACTCTACTAAATATTGTGAGCATAATGGAACTTGATCTGGACAGAAATGACTCACAGACCCTGTTATCTGTTTCTGGTAGGTTAGTGTTAGTAATTACCATTACTCAGAAATGCAAGATCTATATGGGAAGGGTTAAGTTATTAAAAAATTAGAATATAGAGCTCTAAGTATCACCAAATGCCTACTATTTATCTGAACAATAAGACTGTGTCTCTCAGTAATATCACAATTTATCTGTCCCTTAATTTCTATCAGCATACATCTTTACTTGAACTATCTTCATTTATTTCAACCAGAGATTTGTTAAGTAAAAGAAAGTACTCTCATTTTATAGGTAGCATATTAGAAGTAAGATTGACTTAAAAAGACTCAGAAAATTTTCTCATGAATATAAGTGTAGTAAAATAAGTTTAGAACATCTTTTCCTTAGTATTCAAAGAATTACTAACTATGGTGCCAAGTGATAAAAAATCATTTTTTATTGATGTATAAGCATCTTTTGAATGTAAGGTACTAGTTTATTCACAAAGGCCTTATGTTCACTGTTCTCTAAAAAGATAATGAAAATTGTAAAAATAGAAAAGAAAGAAAGAAGAAAAACAGGTTTTTGAAGATTAATCTCAGTACAAATTTTATTGTTTAGGGCCTGTCCTAGGGCAGCCCATGTTTGAGGCTAGAAAGATTACCAAGGCTTCTGTGATTGTTTTAATGAACAGACTTTATTTTAAAGAGAGTTGTTGATTTACAAGAAAATGAAGCACATAGTACCATGTTCCCATATGCCTTCCCTTATTCAGAGTTTTCACTATTTTTTGCTTTGTATATTACTGAAAAATATTTGATATAAGCACAAAATCAAAATATTTTGTCAATAGTGATGGTATTAAATGATTAGTAATGGTAATACATAGTTTAATTATTTATTAAAACATTAATTTTACAGTTTTTTTTAAGCATTGGCAAAGAATAATGTCAATTTTCACCATGATGGTGTCTTATAGAGTAGATTCACTATGCCAGAAATCCCTGTTCTTCCCCTCTTTACCATCTTCTACTGCCCATGATTTCTTGGCAATGTTAAACATTTTTAATTTTTTGACTTTTACAGAATGTCACAAATTTGGAATCACAAAAAAAATGTGTGTTTCAGACAATATATTTTTTCTAACAATATTTATGTATGATGCCTCCATGTGTTTCCATGTTTATTAGTAAATTTCATTTTAAAAATTTTTTTGAATGACCCTCCAGTGAATGGATGTATCATAATATTTACATTAATAACAGGTAAATAGCTACTGAAGTCTCTCTTAGCTGCTTCCTGCTCTTAGCAATCATGAATGAAGAATCTGTGTGCATTTGTATGTAGGTTTTGTGTGGACATAGCTTTCAATTTCATTGAATTAACCTGAGAAATACAATTAGTGGGCCATAGTAAGTATAAATTTAATTTTTAAGAAACTATCAAGCTGTCTTTCAGAGTGGCTGTTCAATTTTGTTATCCCTACAGCAATTTTGGAGAGTTCTTCTTGTTCCCCATCTTTGCCAGCTCTTGATATTGTCAGGTTTAAAGTTTTGTAAATTTTTATAGGTGTGTTTAATTTGTAATTTCTTGATAACATATAATGTTTAGCATCTTTTCCTATGCTTTCCAAATATATACTTTGTTTTCTAAGGAATATATGAATTTCTTTCAAATTTAAAACAATTTTATTAGGGTAATACTGAAATACAATATATATATATATATATATATATATATATATATATATATATATATATATATATATATCATTCATACTTTTTCATGTTTGGGTATATATATTTACTAGTGTAAAAATGATTACAATCAAGTTTTTAACATTAATAGTTTATGCAGATGGCTTTGTTGCCCTTTCGTAATTTCTACCTCTTGCTTCCTCCTCCTATGGGAGTGAGGTGGGGGTGGGGGAACAAGACTGACTTTTAATTGTTATACATGATTCATTAAATTGGAAATCACAAAAATTAATTGTCAGAGACTTAGTCTGCAGTGATGGTGACCTCAAACTTAGTGTACTCATCTGTAAGATCAGAAGTCTTCCAATCAGGACTCAAGATACAGGAAAGATATGGACAAAGTAAATAATGAATTAAGAGCACTGCCTGACTCAGAAAAGGCTCTTGAATTCTGGTATCCTGTGTTACCATCCATGCTTTAGCTTTGGGATGCATAGTACATGTGAGAGACTATAACTCCATAGTTTTTTTTAATTTAATTTATTTGTTCTTTTTAGAATATATTTTGGCATGTTATACATACATGGAATATAACTCATTGTGTTTAGAATTCTATTTTTGTGACTCTACATAATGCAGTTACTCTTGTCATTTGTTCAATACAAGGATTAGAAAGTTATGTTCAATTCCATAGTTCATTTCTGTCATCTCTAGTTATAATTCAATAGACTTCAGTGTTTTAAAGACTTTTTCTTTATTGGTGTTATTGAGTTAAATTCTCATAAAAGTGCCCATCAAACATAAGTTATGTAGTGAAATTTACAATGTTGTGGTATAATTACAAGAATTATCTTGTTTAAAAAATTTTAATTACTAAAAATAAGCCATGTAATCTGTTAAGCAACCACTCACTTAAATGGCTTCCAAGCCCCTGGCAACTAACTCTTTTTTTTCTAACTCAATGATTTCCAATTTTTGGATATTTGATATAAATGTAGTTATAACCCAGGTTAAATTTCATCTCTGATTTTGCTTACTTTTCATAATATTTTTGATATTTGTCTACATGGTGGTCTGTATCAGTACTTCATTTTTACTGCAGAGTAATATTCAAACATATATATGAATGCTATATATAGATATATATTTGTTTGTATGAATATATCTATATGTACATGTGCTTCCTCAGTATGTATGTATATATATCATTTATATGTATACATATAAATACATAGATACATTTGTTTATCATTCCTGATGAAAATTTGGATTTCCATATATCTCCTAGTATAAATGGTGATGCCATTGATATTCATGTTCAAGTATTTCAATATCTGTTTTAAGTTCATTTGGAAATTTAGCTAAGAATAAAATTGGTAGGTTATGTGGTAATTCTAAGTTTAAAATTTTAGCATTCATCAAATCCATTTCTATACCTACTCTATCATTTTATATTCTTAACAGAAGTGTGTGTGTGGCTTCCAATTGTTTTATATGGTGCCCAACACTTCTATTTTTTAAAAAAATGCAGGCATTCTCTTGTTCATGAAGTACTCTTTCATGGTATTTGTTGGATTTCTGTTGTTCATGTTGTTCTTTTACTAGTTTTGGTAAAGGGAAGTGAACACTAAGGTAGTCCAAGAATGAGATACATCTCCTATCTCTTTTGTTCACAGGTTCTACCTAAGTAACCCAAGGTTTCCACAAACATGCAATACTACAGGAGACTCCTGAATAGTTTTGATATGAGCATGTATATATTAATAGACAAAGAAGAAAAAAATAAAAGCATCAATATTTCTCTAATAGAATTTCACTGAAAGACATATCAGGAACTGTAATGCAAGAAGACAAAAAATAGACTAAATATAAATGTCTAAGATATAAAGTGAATAAAAATTATAAAAATTTATGATATGCAAATGGTGTCAGATATAGTGAAAATTAAAGCAAATGTTGAAAAACTGTTCCAGATACAGAAAAAAAATCCAGAAGCTATTTGCTAGCTATTTAGACAACTTTGTTCTAGTAGAAAATTTAATCCTATTTTATTGATTTTTATCAGAGGTAAATATTCTGAAATAGAACATATTATTTTAATAGTAGTGACAAATTTGCTTTTGATCACTTTTGTCAGAAGCTGAGCTTTTTTCTCCACTTAATTTGCATAGTTTTATTATTTAAGTGTCAGCATTGATCAACACCAAAGGACTGAGCATGCCATCACTATTGATCAAAAGCCTTTTGAAGACATGTCAGGATGAGATAACCTGTCCACACTATGCCTATTAATAGTGAAATAATAAAGTCCAAACCATACTGGATATCAAAGCAGATGATGAGCAGCAGAATGGTGTGAGTAACTCTTTTTTCTGGGAAACTTTATGGAGAAAATCTGGAGCTTAGAAGAAACATGATTGTTGTTTAAGTCTATGAAAGAAAATTATTATTTACCTGCTTGCAAGAACCATATGGTCTCAAAATTAGAGATCACTGCATACCATTGTTAGACCAGGATGCAAGAAAAGACTACTGACTCCAATTAAAATCGAATAAAGCAAGCTTATCTCTTTGACCGGCCTGGCTGCCTCTCCCACCCAAAACCACAGGAAACAAGACAACAGCAGCAGCTTTCCTGCAGCCCAGCTTTATAGCCCCAAAAAATTACCAAAAATGGGGGGTTACAGATAACAGAACTTTGACAAGAATCACACTAATGGAAGTTTACATTTTTGCTGGCCCCAACATCAGAATTTATGAAGATCATTAGAAAAGGTCGTTATCTGGACAGGGAAGGCCAATATTTCTGAGGTGTCACTAAAGTTTCAGAGAGGGCTTCTATCTGGTCAGAAAACCAGGCATGGGTGAGTTTAAGGCACGAGCAGGCATTCCAAGCAGGTTCAGAATTTGCAGGAAATTATAATAAAGCCAAAATTATTTTCTCAATGATTTCTGGCAAGATACTCACAATTTTGAGAGAAAATCAGATTTGGTCTATCAAAGAACACTATTCAAACAAAAGCAGTCTCACATGGCTCTCATCTTCTTCCATATAGACACTCATGATAACATTCTGGCTGGGGTTTCCATAGGGGAAGCAGTCTGAAATGGTGTCCAAAGTAAGCTCTCATGCCCATCATTTGCCAAAAGTCATGGTGGCCTGGACACCCTTCCTGAGAAACAGGATAGATAAAATGGGCCTGTAGTTAATACTGCACTGCATCTCAAATTAGAGACCTCATGCCTGCCAGGGGTACATTCTTAATGTGTACTGGAGTCAAACACCTGTGTGCTACTTACTATAGGGATTGCAACAACTCATTTGACCAAGAGAATCCCTGTTCTTACTTCGTAGGAATCTTCTTTTTCATCCTTTTGGTTTTGGATGGATATATGGGATCTTCATTTAGTTTCCTGGGGTGCTGAGAATCTAATCCACAGCCTCACACAGGGCCAAGAGTCTGATTCAGACACATCTTTACCTTAAAGGCACAGATTAGGCCTCTTCATTTCCATTTGAAACTGTTTTCATGAGGATTCACAAAGGGGTGGCCTAAGGCAAAGACAAAACAATAGGTAAGAAAAAAGCCTGGAAAAAGACTTTTCCTCAAGAAGAGCACTGTGGTACTGACAGCTCCTAATCATGCTATTTGGGTTGCTATCTATCCAAGCAGGGATTCTCCAGAGAGATCCTTTCAGTCATGCTAATTGTTCAGTTTGCTGAGATGCTTGGCATTCCCTTCAGCAATCCAGTCCATGGACATGTCACAGAGCTTGAATGTGGTACACATCTTGGACACAAAACCACGAACGCCTTCAGAGAGTGGCCAAAATTCAGGAAAAATACAGGAACTTAGGATCATAGTAGGTGTTGCCCATGTGAAATTGAAGCAGCAGTCCATTGATAAATTGGGCATGAGGAGTGCTAGAAAGTTTTCCACTAGACAGGACACATCCATGGATGCATTCTTCTCTCTACTCTCTTTAACCACAAACCCAGTGGGATCCACTGACATAGAAAGACTCACTAGTTAACAGTCCATTTCAAACCAACAACAACTACAAAGAAAAATGTTTTTCCTTCATGTTCTCAGAACATGAGACAAAATGACAAATTCAAACACAAACCCACTAAGACACACAAACCACCCCTGTATTTGGTCTGCATCTATTCACTCTGTCCTCTGACTGGTGGGTGAAAATATGTTCCCCAGCAGTGGCCTATCCTGTCTCAGCCTGGTCTCCTCGGCCATCTCTGTGGAGTTGTCAGGAGCCAGCAATGAGCCAACAGTTCTTTCTCAGGAAGGGACCCTGTTCAGACCATTTAAGACATTTGGCTATCCACACATCACTAGGTGCCAAGAAAGAAGGACTCTGGCCTTGATACAGACAAACAAGTGAGCCCACTGAGACTGGAACTGCCTCTGGGTGCCTCGCCTCCTGGACCCCAAGTTCAGAGAGTTCCATCACCAAAGAAGTGAGGTGAGGTCACTTCCTTCAGGGAAGTGAATGAGGTCACTGCCTTGGCAACCACTTTGTCCTAACAGTTGTTTCCAAGGGTCCCATGAGATGGAGGCTGCCCCACCTTCCTGTGACATTTTCAGAAGACAGAAAGGTCTAAATACCCTAGGAGCCCGGGATCAGCAATCCACACAGGCCTGATTATGTCCATCTTCCCTGCATTGAGAAGAGAGAGGCTGATTCAGCCATATACCTTCATCCTGACTGGGTTGCTGGCCATGGAAGATGACTTTAGACCTCACAGGTCCTACTTAGCTGCCTACATTTGCTCCCGGGATCATTTCTGCATCTACCTTTGAGCTTCTCAGCAGCTGTAGGATTCCCTACATACTTGTATGGCAAGATCAACTCAGGACCTGCTGTTATATGAAAATAGATGGAGGGAACAGAGTATGGTTAAGGGTCATATCATGTTCGATTTGGATTAGACTCATTCTGCTGGATGAATACAGATATTGGGAAACTAGGAGATTTATAAAAATGTAAGATGAAATGTAAGTATGAAAATAGAAAACTAGGTAAGATCTGAAGCACACAAGGGTGTTGGGCCCTTGATTTGGATACATAGTTTTGAATTATGTTCTGCAGAGATGAATCCTCTAAATCAAAATACAATGGCATAAGATCTTGTACCTGGGACTACTGAATGTAAAAGAGAACTTCCAGTGAAATAGAGACAGTAGGCAGAATTCCTGTGTAGGGTAAGGAAGAAGAGTGAGTTTAGGATTTGGACAAAAGGCCCTTTTTGCAATCGAATTTCTATTAGAGTGTAAATGGGAATATCAGCACACATGAAGAGTCAATCACAACAAGGCATTTGGAAATATAGATATCAATACGGATGTTAGGAATTTTGGCAAAGTACAAAATGAGTAATAAGATCAGGGATATTTTCAAAAGGGGGGTGGGTGAATATCGTAGGAGGAAACAAGTGTATACTCAACATAAGATTGAAATTTGAAAACAATACGCAACACAGACTTAGATGATTTAAGTATTCCATTCTCTCATTAAAATTAGGCATTGGTAGAATCATAAGATAAGTGTGAGTTTTGCAATTTGTGTCCAGAAGATTATGTGATGGAAGGAATACATCGAGCAGATGACATTGGTATTTCTTCTACCATTTTTTGTTGCATGTTTTGAAACCCTATCATTTAGTGTTTGGAAATACAAAAAGGTGTACCCTGTGTCTACATATATAGAGATAATGCATGAATAGAACATACAGTGAATAAAAAATATAACAGGTTACTATTTTAAATAATGGATTGACTTGATATTTTAAAAAATACATGACATCTGGTATTCACATACAAACATGAAATCCAAGTAGTTATACATCTAGTGGTAATATTAGGGTTACTAATTATAACAAACTGTGTTTGAGTTTTGCTTCGAAAATGATAATGGAAATCAAAAGTAATGTGTTATAAAAGAAATCTCATGTAAAAGCAAGTAAAGCAACATGGAGAAATACATAAGTTCTGATACAGGGAGTGAATGAAAGTGAATCATATGCACTTCAATTTGTGAATGGATGAAATGATACATCCTGTGATGTATATATACTGAAAAAATAGGAATATAAAAATTTAGAAAGAAAATTAACTTCAAAATACACATCTTGTTCCATGTGAATATACTTTAATTGATATTAAACTGGGTCACTTACTGTAGAAATATTAGGGTTAGTACTCAATATTCACTGAAGTTCATTTTGAGTACTCAGAAATGAATATGTATGTAAAGAAAATGAATATTTCTGAGAAATATCTTGTGAAAAGTTGATTAAAAATCCACAAAGTTGAACATGAAAGAATCAAGGTAGTATATGTATATGACACATATGATTCATGTTTGCAAATCTGTATAGTGTATGCATATATATATATATATATAATACATTTAAATGTCATAGCACATATGCTAATCGAAATTCATAAGGGTATATATATCCTTCACATATGTACTCAAAAGATTCATTTTCCTCTACAGTGTTTCATGTATAAAATTTTTGAAGTATAAAGCACTCCACAGCTTGAATTATCAGTTCCCTCAGTGTATGGGGGGAGTGATCTCTTTATAAAATTTGTATTTTCAAAAGTCAGAGTTCTCTCAAGAATGTACCTGTGATGGCAGTAGGATTCTATATATGTATATAAAAATATATATTGTGATCCAGGCGACAGAGACAGGGAGTCAGGAAGTTACATATTTGTTAACTTTGAAAATTCGTGGAGAAGTAATACGAGAAAAATGGGCGACAGGTTTTATAATATGTATCCCCAATTAAGCAAAAGGCAAGTCCAAATTTCCACCATGCCTCGTATGAAATGCCTGTACTTTTATTAGTTTACGATTATTTTTATTCATGTCAGGATTAGTAGTCAGAGTCTAGTAGGTTATGCGTTAGAGTCAGAAATTCAATATTTCAAATGGCAAAATAGAAAATGAGTCTAATATGTATGCGAACATGTGACATATATAAGTCTTACACTGTCATCCACCACAATGTCTTTACATTACTATCAACAAAAAGAATACACAATAAGAGGAGAAGAGGAAAAAAATCTGTGAATACATATCTGAAATGGGAAATTCTGAGGAGCTCACAAACTTGGGTGTGGCAGAAGAGATCCAAAAGTAGGGGACAGATTAACCATTCCACAAATTGGAGCTGTGCTGGCCTAATGACTTCGTGACTACGTGCATCTGACATTTGTGCACTAGAAATATAGCTTTGTGCTTTAGCTTCCTTTATAATGAGACCATGAAAGATTGGGCTGAGTCTATGTGAACAGGAGGACATGGGTTCATATTTTCCAATACAAACAGGAGGCAGCAGAGCTGAATCTTCTCTTCGTAGGTAACTGTGGCCATAGGGGTATGAATGTCTCCCTGGGTAAATTGTGAAGCCTTTGGCTCACCCTCCAGTTTTAATGGCATTTCTTGCAGCTTCCCTGGAAATTTGGTGTTTGTTTTTGAAATACAAAAAGTTCAACTGGGAAACATTGCTCAAGGGAGCTCTGTCACGTGGGTTGAGTCAGGGTCTGAAGGAAAAAACCCAAACTGGGGTGCTATCCCATATATCTTGCCCACGTGAGCATAGCAACCTGATTCTGAGCATCACACAAAATCCTCTCCCCACAACAACATGCCTTTATAATTTAGGGCCTGCTGGCTGCACCTTGTCAATCACATGACATTTGGAATCCAGTGAGAGAAACACAAGGGCCCAACATAGATGCTGGATCAAACATCTGCACCCCATTGCTCCAGGCCCAGTTCCCTGCTGGCTCCTACTGACTGGCATAGCTGTTCTTCACCATGGTCATGAATTCCACTCAGTCAAAAATGGCACTCGCTGGTTCAGTCATGAAGAGCAACAGGAGATCGAAAGGTTCTCCAGGGATTTCTGGTCATGGAATGTATACAAAGTTCATGATATTAACCTAGCCATATTTCAAGAATGAAGAAGTTGGCACTGTGTGTTTTGATTCATTCACGAGCCATTAAGAGTTGAGGAATCTCCTTTCAGTGAAACTTCTGGAGATCTCATGCAGGTAAGGCTTCCCAAGGAGTGGCAAAAAGTCACAGGAATCCAGGCCTTTGGGTCTAAAATATGAGATTCATGTGTGTTTGGGCTCTCAACTATAGCTGAAAAGGCTTTAACAGCAAAATCATGGAAAATCCTGGCTGAGATTCCCAGTGCTCTGCAAAAAGCCACCCTCGGCCTAGATCTCAGGTTCCAAAGGCTCCTCTAATGCCTGGCCTTCTCAAATCCCAACAAAAATTTATGGCAATAGTTTTCTGAGATCAGTTTCAGAACTCAGTCTCTAATGGCATCACACCAGAGTTCAAGCTGAGCTAGACCCAGTCACCTTTTCTATCTACCACACAAAAGACCACTATTCTAACAAAAACACTCCCACATGGCCCTCATCTTCTTCCATACAGACAGTCATCATAACATTCTGGCTGGGGGATTCCATAGGAGGAGCAGTCTAAGATGGTGTGCAAATTCAGCTCTCATGCCCATCATATGCCAAATGTCATGGTGGCCTGGATACCCTTTCTGAGAAATACGATAGATAAAATGGGCCTGTAGTTAATACTGCTCTGCTTCTCAAATTAGAGGCCTCCTGCCTGCCAGGGGTAGATTCTTTATGTGTACAGAAATCATGAAAAAACCCAAACACCTGTGTGCTAGTTACTGGAGAGCTTGCAACAACTCATTTGACCCAAAGGATCCCTGTCCTTACCTCATAGGGGTCAGGAGTCTGACCAGAGGAAGGCAAGAGACTTCTTCCAATACTACACTTCTTTATCATCCTTTTAGATTTGGATGGACACATGGGATTTTTCTTGAGTTTCCTGGGGTGCTGAGAATGTAATTCACAGCCACACACAGGGCCAAGAGTCTGATTCAGACACAGCTTTTACAAAGCACTTTACCTAAAAGGCACAGATTAGGTCTCTTCATTTCCATTTCAAACTGTTTTCTTGACGATTCCCAAAGGAGTGCCCCAAGGCAGACACCTCCCTGACATTCAGGGGAACAGAACAATAGGGAAGAAAGAAGCCTGGAGAAAAACTTTTCTTTAATTGAACACTGTGTCACTGACAGCTCCTAATCATGCAACTTGGGTGGCTATCTATCCAAGCAGGGATTCTCCAGAGAGATCCTTACCAGTCATGCTAATTTTAGAGTTTTCTGAGATGCTTGGCATTCCCTTCAGCAATCCAGTCCATGGACATGTCATAGCGCTTGAAGTTGGTACACATCTTAGACACAAAACCCCAAATCCCTTCAGAGAGTGGCCAAAATTCAGGAAGAATACAGGAACTTAGGATCTTGGTAGGTGTTGCCCATCTGCAAGGCAATCAGCAGTCCATTTATAAATTGGCCATTAGGAGTCCTGCAAAGATTTCCACAAGACAGGACACATTCATGGCTGCATTCTTCTCTCTACTCTCTTTAACCGCAAACCCAGTAGGATCCACTGACATAGAAAGACTCACTAGTGAACAGTCCATTTCAAACCAACAACAACAGCAACAACAACACAAAAATGTTTCTCCTTCATGTTCTCAGAACATGAGACAAAAGGACAAATTGAAACACACACCCACTAGGACACACAAACCACCCCTGTATTTGGTCTGCATCTATCCATTCTGTCCTCTGACTGGTGGGTGAAAATATGTTCCCCAGCAGTGGCCTGTCCTGTCTCAGCTCTGGTCTTCTTGGCCATCTCTGTGGAGTTGTCAGGAGCCAGCAATGAGCCAACAGTTCTTTCTCAGGAAAGGCCCTTATTCAGACCATTCAAGGCATTTGGCTATCCACACACCACTAGGTGCCAAGGAAGAATGACTCTGGCCTTGGTAAAGACAAACAAGTGAGCCCACTGGGACTGGTACTGCCTCTGGGAGCCTCGCCTCCTGGATCCCAAGTTCAGAGAGTTCCATCACCAAGAAAGTGAGGTGAGGTCACTTCCTTCAGGGAAGTGAATGAGGTTACTGCCTTGGCAACCACTTTGTCCTAACAGTTGTTTCCAAGGGTCCCATGAGATGGAGGCTGCCCCACTTTCCTGTGAAATTTTCACAAGACATAAATGTCTATATACCCTAGGAGCCTAGGATCAGCAATCCACACAGGCCTGATTATGTCCATCTTCCCTGCATTGAGAAGAGAGAGGCTGATTCAGCTACATCACTTCATCCTGACTGGGTTGTTGGCCATGGAAGATGACTTTAGACCTCACAGGTCCTACCTAGCTGCCTACATTTGCTCAAGGGATCATTTCTTCATTTACCTTTGAGCGTTTCAGCAGCTGTAGAATTCCCTACATACCTGTATGGCAAATTTAACTCAGGACCTGTTGTTATGTGAAAATAGATAGAGGGAACAGTGTATGGTTAAGGGTCATATCATGTTCGATTTGGGTTAGGAGTCATTCTGCTGGTTTAATATGGGTATTGGGCAACTAGGATATTTATAAGAATGTAAGATGAAATGTAAGTATGAAAATAGAAAACTAGGTAAGATCTGAAGCACACAAGGGTGTTGGCCCCTTGATTTGGATACATAGTATCGAATTGTGTTGTGCACAGATGAATCCTCTAAATGCATATACAATGGCATAAGATCTTGTACCTGGGACTACTGAATGTAAAAGAGAAATTCCAGTGAAATAGAGATAGTAGGCAGGATTCCAGTGTAGTGTAAGGAAGAAGAGTGGGTTTATGATTTGAACCAAAGGCCCTTTTTGCAATCCAATGAATTTCTATTACACTGTAAATGGGAATGTCAGCACACATGAAGAGTCAGTCACAACAAGGCACTTGGGGATATAGATATCAATAGGGATGTTAGGAGATCAGGAAAGTACAAAATGATTGATAAGATCAGGGAGATTTTCAACAGGGGGTGGTTGAATACACCATCCTAGGAAGAAAGAAGTGTATACTCACCATAAGATTGAAATTTGAAAATAATAGGCAATGCAGACGTAGATGATTTTAGTAATCCATGCTCTCCTGAAAATTAGGCTTTGGTAGAATCAGAAGATAAGTGCGAGTTTTGCATTTTGTGTCCAGAAGATGACGTAATGAAAGGAATACATGGAGCAGGTGACATGCGTATTTCTTCCACCATTTCTGGGAGCATGTTTTGAAACCCTATCATTTAGAGTTTGGGGAGAAAAATAGGTGTACCCTGGGTCTATGTATATAGAGATGATGCATGAATAGACCATAAGGTGAATAAAAAAATATAACAGGTTACTATTTTCAAAAATGGATTGAATTGATATTTTCAAAAATACATGAAATCTGGTCTTCACATACAAACATTCAATCCAAGGAGTTGTACATCTAGTGGTAATATTAGTGTTACTAATGATAACAAACTGTGTTTGAGTTTTGCTTTGAAAATGATGATGGAATTCAAAAGTAATGTGTTATAAAAGAAATCTCTTTAAAAAGAAAGTAAAGCAACATGGAGAAATACATGGGTTCTGATACAGGGAGTGAATGAAGGTGAATCATATGCATATCAAGTTGTGACTTGTGGATGAAATGATACATCCTATGATGTATATATACTGAAGAAATAGGAATATAACAATTTTCAAAGAAAATTTACTTCAAAATACACATCATGTCCCAGAGGAACATACTTTCATTGATGTTAAACTGGTTCACTTACTGTAGAAATATTAGGGATAGTACTCAATATTCACTGAAGTTAATTTGGAGTATTGAGAAATGAATATGTATGTCAAGAAAATGAATATATCTGAGAAATATCTTGTGAATAGTTGATTATAAATCCACACAGATGGACATGAAAGAATCAAGGTAGTATAAGTATATGATACATATATTTCATGTTTGAAAATCCATAATATATATTATGGATTTTCAAACATGAAATATATGTATATATTTAATACATTAAATTGTAATAGCACCTATGGCAATCGAAATTCATAAGGGGATATGTATCCTTCACATATATACTCCAAATATACATTTTCCTATACATTGTTTCATGTATAAACTTGTTGAAGTATAAAGCTCACCACAGCTTGAATTTTCAGTTACCTCAGTGTATTGGGGTGCAGTGATCTCTTCATGAAATTCGTATTTTTCAAAGTGAGTGTACTCTCAAGAATATACCTGTGATGGCAATAGGATTATATATATATATATGTACATAAAAATATATATTGTGACCCAGGCGACAGAGACAGGGAGTCAGGAAGTTACATATTTGTAAATTTTGAAGATTCATGGAGAAGTAAAATGAGAAAAATATGTGACAGGTTTTATAATATGTATCTCTGATGAAGCAAAATGAAATTTCAAGTACACACTATGCCTCCTATCAAATTTCTTTATGTCTATCTTTTAGGATTATTTTTATCGATGTTAGGATAAGTAGTCAGAGTCTAATAGGTTATGGATTAGTGTCAGAGATGCAATATTTCAAATGGCAAAATGGAAAATGAGTCTAATATATATGTGAACATGTGCAACATAAAAATCTTCCACTGTCATCCACCACAATGCCTTGACATTACTATCACCCCAAATAAGACACAATGAGAAGAGAACAGGAAATATATCTGTAAATACAAATCTGGAATTGGAAATTCTGAGGAGCTCACAAACAGGGGTGTGGCAGAAGTTTTCCCAAAAGTAGGGGACAGGGTAAACATTCCACAAACATGGGAGCTTTGCTGGCCTAATGACTTCTTGACTATCTGCCTCTGACATTTGTGCACTAAAAATATAGCTTCATGCTTTAGCTTCCTTTGTAGTGAGACCATCAAAGTTTGGTCTGAGTCTATGTGAACAGGAAGACATGGGTTCCTATTTTCCAATAGAAACAGAAGGAAGCAGAGATAAATCCTCTCTTTGTAGGTAACTGTGGCCGTCAGGGTATGAATGTCTCCCTGGGTGGATTGTGAAGCCTTGGGCTCACCCTCCAGTTTTAATGGCATTACTTGCAGCTTCCTTGGAAAATTGGTGTTTGTTTTTGAAATACAAAAATGTCAACCGGGACACAGTTGTGGAGGGAGCTCTGTCACGTGGGGTGAGTCAGGGACTGAGGAAAAAAAACACAAACTGGGCTGCTATCCCATATATCTTTCCCACTTGAGCATAGCAACTTGATTCTGACCATTGCACCAAATCCTCTCCCCACAACAAAATGCCTTTATATTTTAGGGTCTGCTGGCTGCACCTTGTCAGTTCCATGTCATTTGGAAGCCAATAACAGAACCACAGGGGCCCACCACAGATGTTGGGTCACACACCTGCACTCCATTGCTCCAGGGCCAGTTCCCTGCTGGCTCCTACTCACTGGCATCTCTGTTCTTCACCATGGTCATGAATTCCACTCAGTCCAAAATGGCACTCGCTGGTTCAGTAACGATGAGCAACAGGAGATCTAAAGGTTCTCCAGGGATTTCTGGTCATGGGATTCTCAAAAGCGTCATGGTATTGGCCTAGCCATATTTCAAGAATGAAGAAGTGAGCACTGTGGGTTTTGATCCATTCAGGAGCCATTAATTGTTGAGGAATCTCCTTTCAGTAAAAGCTCTGGAGATCTGATGCAGGGAAGGATTTTCAAGGAGTGGCGAAAGGTCACAGAAATCCAGGCCCATTGGGGTCTAAAATGTGAGGTTCATGTGAGTTTTGGCTCTCAACTATAGCTGAAAAGGCTTTAACAGCAAAATCATGTGAAATCCTGGCTAAGATTCCCAGTGCTATGGAGAAAGCCACCCTCAACCTAGATCTCAGTTTCCAAAGGCTCTTCTAATGGCTGACTTTCAAAAATTCCAACACAAATCAAGGCAATAGTTCTCAGAGATCACTTCAAGAACTCAGTCTCTAATGGCATCACACCAGAGTTAAAGCTGAGCTGGACCAAGTCAGCTTTTCCAACCACCACACAAAAGACCATTATTCTAACAAAAATACTCCCACATGGCCCTCATCTTCTTCCATACAGACAGTCATCATAACATTCTGGCTGGGGGTTTCCATAGGGGGAGCAGTCTAAGATGGTGTGAATGTAAGCTCTCATGCCCATCATATGCCAAATGTCATGGTGGCCTGGACACCCTTCCTGAGAAACAGGATAGATAAAATGGGCCTGTAGTTAATACTGCTCTGCTTCTCAAATTAGATTCCTCCTGCCTGCCAGGGGTAGATTCTTTATGTGAACCGGACTCATGGAAAAAAACAAACACCTGTGTGCTGGTTACTGGAGGGCTTGCAATAACTCATTTGACACAGAGGATCCCTGTTCTTACTTCATAGGTGTCAGGAGCTTGACCAGAGAAAAGCAAGAGACTTCAGCCAATATTACACTTTTTTTTCATCCTTTTAGATTTGGATGGACACATGGGATTTTTCTTGAGTTTCCTGGGGTGCTGAGAATGTTATTCACAGCCACACACAGGGCCAAGAGTCTGATTCAGACACAGCTTTTACAAAGCACTTTACCTAAAAGGCACAGATTAGGCCTCTTCATTTCCATTTCAAACTGTTTTCTTCAGGAGTTCCAAAGGAGTGCCCCAAGGCAAACACCTCCCTGACATTCAGGGGAACAGAACAATAGGTAAGAAAGAAGCCTGGAGAAAAACTTTTCTTTAGTTGAACACTGTGGCACTGACAGCTCCTAATCATGCAACTTAGGTGGCTATCTATCCAAGCAGGGATTCTCCAGAGAGATCCTTACCAGTCATGCTAATTTTAGAGTTTTCTGAGATGCTTGGCATTCCCTTCAGCAATCCAGTCCATGGACATGTTACAAAACCACGAACACCTTCAGAGAGTGGCCAAAATTCAGGAAGAATACAGTAACTTAGGATCTTGGTAGGTGTTGCCCATCTGCAAGGCAAGCAGCAGTTCATTCATAAATTGGCCATGAGGAGTCCTGCAAAGATTTTCACTAGACAGGACACATTCATAGCTGCATTCTTCTCTCTACTCTCTGTAAACACAAACCCAGTGGGATCCACTGACATAGAAAGACTCACTAGTCAAGAGTCCATTTTAAACCACCACCAACAACAACAGAAAAATGTTTTTCCTTCATGTTCTCAGAACATGAGACAAAATGACAAATTGAAACACACACCCACTAAGACACACAAATCGCCCCTCTATTTGGTCTGCATCTATCCACTCTGTCCTCAGAGTGGTGGGTGAAAATATGTTCCCCAGCAGTGGCCTGTCCTGTCTCAGCTCTGGTCTCTTTGGCCATCTCTGTGTAGTTGTCAGGAGCCAGCAATGAGCCAACACTTCTTTCTCAGGAAAGGCCCCTGTTCAGACCATTCAAGGCATTTGGCTATCCACACAACAGTAGGTGCCAAGAAAGGATGACTCTGGCCTTGGTACAGACAAACAAGTGCGTCCACTGAGAATGGAACTGCCTCTGAGTGCCTCGCCTCCTGGATCCCAAGTTCAGAGAGTTCCATCACCAAGAAAGTGAGGTGAGGTCACTTCCTTCAGGGAAGTGAATGAGGTCACTGCCTTGGCAACCACTTTGTCCTAACAGTTGTTTCCAAGGGTCCAATGAGATGGAGGCAGCCCCACCTTCCCGTGACATTTTCACAAGACATAAAGCTCTATATACCCTAAGAACCTGGGATCAGCAATCCACACAGGCCTGATTGTGTCCATCTTCCCTGCATTGAGAAGACAGAGGTTGATTCAGCCACATCTCTTCATCCTGACTAGGTTGTTGGCCATGGAAGATGACTTTAGACCTCAGAGGTCCTACCTAGCTGCCTACATTTGCTGCAGGGATCATTTCTGCATCTACCTTTGAGCTTCTCAGCAGCTGTAGGATTCCCTACATACCTGTATGGCAAGATCAACTTAGGACCTGCTGTAATGTAAAAATAGACAGAGGGAACAGAATATGGTTAAGGGTCATATCATGTTCGATTTGGGCTAGAAGACATTTTGCTGCATGAATACGGATATTGGGAAACTGGGATGTTTATAAGAATGTAAGGTGACATGTAAGTATGAAAATAGAAAACTAGGTAAGATCTGAAGCACACAAGGGTGTTGGGCCCTTGATTTGGATACATAGTTTTAAATTATGTTCTGCAGAGATGAATCCTCTAAATCCATATACAATGGCATAAGATCTTGTCCCTGGGACTACTGAATGTAAAAGAGAATTTCCAGTGAAATAGAGAGAGTAGGCAGGATTCCTGACTAGGGTAAGGAAGAAAAGTGAGTTCAGTATTTGGACCAAAGGCCCTTTTTGCAATTCATTGAAATTCTATTAGAGTAAAAATGGGAATGTCAGCACACAAGAAGAGTCAGTCACAACAAGGCACTTGGGGAAATAGATATAAATATGGATGTTAGGAGATCAGGCAAAGTATAAAATGACTGATAAGATCAGTGATATTTTCAATAGGGGGATGGTTGAATACACTATCCTATTAATAAACAATTGTATACTCATCATAGGATTGAAATTTGAAAACAATAGGCAACGCAGACATAGATGATTTTAATAATCCATGCTCTCCTGAAAATTACGCTTTGGTAGAATCAGAAGATAAGTGTGAGTTTTGCATATTTTGTCCAGAAGATGATGTGATGAAAAGAATACATGGAGCACGTGACATGCGTATTTCTTCCACCATTTCTGGGAGCATGTTTTGAAAACCTATCATTAAGAGTTTGGGGATAAAAATAGTTGTACCTTGGTCTACGGATATAGAGATGGTGCATGAATAGACCATAAGGTGAATAAAAAATAAAATATTTTACTATTTTAAATAATGGATTGAAATGATATTTTCAAAAATACATGAAATCTGGTATTCACATACAAAAGTGCAATCCAAGTAGTTATACATCTAGTGGTAATATTAGGGTTACTAATTACAACAAACTGTGTTTGAGTTTTTCTTCGAAAATAATTATGGAATTCAAAAGTAATGTGTTATAAAAGAAATCTCATGAAAAAGCAAGTAAAACAAAATGGAGATATACATGGGTTCTGATAGAGGGAGTGAATGAAAGTGAATCATATGCATATTAGTTTGTGAATTGTGGATAAAAAGATACATCCTATGATGTATCATTTCTGAAGAAATAGGAAAATAAAAATTTTGAATGAAAATTTACTTCAAAATACACATAATGTCCCATATAAATATACTTTCATAGATGATAAACTGGGTCACTTACTGTAGAAATATTAGGGTTAGTTCTCAATATTCTCTGAAGTTCATTATGAGTATTTAGAAATGAATATGTATGTCAAGAAAATGAATATTTCTGAGAAATATCTTGTGAAAAGTTGATTATAAATCCACACAGATGGACATGAAAGAATCAAGGTAGTATAAGTATATGACACATATATTTCATGTTTGCAAATCCAATATATATATATATATATATATATATATATATATATATATATATATATACATTAATACATTAAAATGTAACAGTATGTATGCCAATCGAAGTTCATAATAGGATATATATACTTCACATACATACCCAAAATATACATTTTCCTCTACATTCTTTCACGTATAAACTTGTTGAAGTATAAAGCACACTGTAGCTTGAATTTTCAGTTACCTCAGTCTATTGGGGGGCAGTGTGCTCTTCATTAATTTCATATTTTTCAAAGTGAGAGTACTCTCAAGAATATACCTGTGATGGCAGTAGGATTATATATATGTATATAAAAATATACATTGTGACCCAGGTGACAGAGACAAAAAGTCAGAAAGTTATATATTTGTTAATTTTGAAAATTCATGGAGATGTAAAACGAGAAAAATGTGTGACAGGTTTTATAATATGTAACTCTGATGAAATAAAAGGCAAGACAAAGTATACACCATGCCTCCTATCAAACATTTCTACTTCTATTCCTTTAGGATTATTTTTATCGATGTTAGGATAAGTAGTCAGAGTCTAGTAGTTTATGGGTTAGTGTCAGAGATTCAATATTTCAAATGACAAAATGGAAAATGAGTCTAATATATACGCGAACATGTGGCACGTAAAAATCTTCCACTGTCATCCACCACAATGCCTTGACATTACTATCACCCAAATAAGACTCAATGAGAGGAGAAGAGGAAAAAAATCTGTGAAAACATATCTGGAATTGGAAATTCTGAGGAGCTCACAAACTTGGGTGTGGCAGAAGAGATCCCAAAAGTAGGGGAGAGGGTAAACATTACCCAAACATGGGAGCTTTGCTGGCCTAATGACTTCTTGACTATCTGCCTCTGACATTTGTGCACTAGAAATATAGCTTTGTGCTTTAGTTTCCTTTGTACTGAGACCATCAAAACATGGTCTGAGTCTATGTGAACAGGAGGACATGGGTTCACATTTTCCAATATGAAGAGGAGGAAGGAGAGCTGAATCCTCTCTTTGTAAATAACTGTGGCCATTGGGTTATGAATGTCTCCCTGGGTGGATTGTGAAGCCTTTAGCTCTCCCTCCAATTTTAATGGCATTTCTTGTAGCTTCCCTGGAAAATGGGTGTTTGTTTTTGAAATACAAAGAGGGAAACTGGGACACAGTGCTGGAGGGATCTCTGTCACGTGGAGTGAGTCAGGGTCTGAGGGAAAGAACGCAAACTCCGCTGCTATCCCATATATCTTTCCCACTTGAGCATAGCAACATGATTCTGAGCATCGCACCAAATCCTCTCCCCACAACAACATGCCCTTTATATTTTAGGGTCTTCTGGCTGCACCTTGTCAGTCACATGTCATTTGGAAGCCAATGTCAGAACTACAGGGGCCCACCACAAATATTGAATCACACACTTGCACTCCATTGCTCCACGCCCAGTTCCCTGGTGGCTCCTACTCACTGGCATCTCTGTTCTTCACCATGGTCATGAATTCCACTCAGTCAAAAATGGCACTCGCTGGTTCAGTCATGATGAGCAACAGGAGATCTTTAGGTTCTCCAAGGATTTCTGGTCATGGGATTCTCAAAAACTTCATAGTATTGGCCTAGGCATATTTCAAGAATGAAGAAGTTGGAACTGTGGGTTTTGATTCATTCAGGAGCCATTAAGTGTTAAGGAATCTCCTTTCAGTAAAAGCTCTGGAGATCGCAGGCAGGCAAGGCTTTTCAAGGAGTGGCAAAAGGTCACAGGAATCCAGGCCCATTGGGGTCTAAAATGTGAGGTTCATGTGAGTTTTGGCTCTCAACTATAGCTGAAAAGGCTTTAACAGCAAAATCATGGGAAATCCTGGCTGAGATTCCCAGTGCTGTGGAGAAAGCCACCCTCGGCCTAGATCTCAGTTTCCAAAGGCTCCTCTAATGCCTGGCCTTGTAAAATCCCAACACAAATTAAGGCAATAGTTCTCTGAGATCACTTCCAGAACTCAGTCTCTAATGGCATTACACCAGAGTTCAAGCTGAGCTGGACCCAGTCATCTTTTCCAACCACCACACAAAAGACCACTATTCTAACAAAAACACTCCCACATGGCCCTCATCTTCTTCCATACAGACACTCATCATAACATTCTGGCTGGGGGTTTCCATAGGGGGAACAGTCTAAGATGGTGTGCAAATTCAGCTCTCATGCCCATCATATGCCAAATGTCATGGTGGCCTGGACACCCTTTCTGAGAAACAGGAGAGATCAAATGGGCCTGTAGTTAATACTGCTCTGCTTCTCAAATTAGAGGCCTCCTGCCTGCCAGGGGTAGATTCTTTATGTGTACAGGAATCATGAAAAAACCCAAACACCTGTGTGCTAGTTACTGGAGGGCTTGCAGTAACTCATTTGACCCAGAGGATCCCTGTTCTTACTTCATAGGGGTCAGGAGCTTGACCAGAGGAAGGCAAGAGACTTCAGCCAATATTACACTTCTTTTTTATCTTTTTACATTTGGATGGACACATGGGATTTTTCTTGAGTTTCCTGGGGTGCTGAGAATGTAATTCACAGCCACACACAGGGCCAAGAGTCTGATTCAGACACAGCTTTTACAAAACACTTTACCTAAAAGGCACAGATTAGGCCTCTTCATTTCCATTTCAAACTGTTTTCTTCAGGAGTTCCAAAGGAGTGCCCCAAGGCAAAAATCTCCCTGACATTCAGGGGAACAGAAAAATAGGTAAGAAAGAAGCCTGGAGAAAAACTTTTCTTTAATTGAACACTGTGGCACTGACAGCTCCTAATAATGCAACTTGAGAGGCTATCTATCCAAGCAGGGATTCTCCAGAGAGATCCTTACCAGTCATGCTAATTTTTGAGTTTTCTGAGATGCTTGGCATTCCCTCCCGCAATCCAGTCCATGGCCATGTCACAGAGCTTGAAGGTGGAACCTATCTTGGACACAAAACCACGAAGCCCTTCAGAGAGTGGCCCAAATTCAGGAAGAATACAGGACCTTAGGATCTTGGTAGGTGTTGCCCTGCTGCAAGGCAAGCAGCAGTCCATTCATAAATTGGCCATGAGGAGTCCTGCAAAGATTTCCACTAGACAGGACACATTCACGGCTGCATTCTTCTCTCTACTCTCTTTAACCAAAAACCCAGTGGGATCCACTGACATAGAAAGACTCACTAGTTAACAGTCCATTTCAAACCAACAACAACAACCAAAAAAAAAACAACAAAAAGTTTTTCCTTCATGTTCTCAGAACATGAGACAAAAGGACAAATTGAAACACACACCAACTAAGACACACAAACCACCCCTGTATTTGGTCTGCATCTATCCACTTTGTCCTCTGAGTGGTGGGTGAAAACATGTTCCCCAGCAGTGGCCTGTCCTGACTCAGCTCTGGTCTCCTTTGCCATCTCTGTGGAGTTGTCAGGAGCCAGCAATGAACCAACACTTCTTTCTCAGGAAAGGCCCCTCTTCAGACCATTCAAGGCATTTGGCTATCCATATATCACTAGGTGCAAAGAAAGAATGACTCTGGCCTTAGTAAAGACCAACAAGTGAGACTACTGGGACTGGAACTTCCTCTGGGTGCCTCGCCTCCTGGATCCCAAGTTCAGAGAGTTCCATCACCAAGGAAGTGAGGTGAGGTCACTTCCTTCAGAGAAGTGAATGTGGTCACTGCCTTGGCAACCACTTTGTCCTAACAGTTGTTTCCAAGGGTCCCATGAGATGGAGGCTGCCCCACCTTCCTGTGACATTTTCAGAAGACAGAAAGATCTACATACCCTAGGAGCCCGGGATCAGCAATCCACACAGGCCTGATTGTGTCATCTTCCCTGCATTGAGAATAGAGATGCTGATTCAGCCACATCCCTTCATCCTGACTGGATTGTTGGCCATGGATGATGAATTTAGACCTCACTGGTGTTACCCAGCTGCTACATTTGCTCAAGTGATCATTTCTGCATCTACCTTTGAGCTTCTCAGCAGTTGTAGGATTCCCTACATACCTGTATAGCAAGATCAACTCAGGACCTGCTGTTATGTGAAAATAGATAGAGGGAACAGAGTATGCTTAAGGGTCATATCATGTTCGATTTGGGTTAGGAGTCATTCTGCTGGATGAATACGGGTATTGTGCAGCTGGGATATTTATAAGAATGTAAGGTGAAATGTAAGTATGAAAATAGAAAACTAGGTAAGATCTGAAGCACACAAGGGTGTTGGGCCCTTGATTTGGATACATAGTTTTGAATTATGTTCTGCAGAGATGAATCCTCTGAATCCATATAAAATGGTATAAGATCTTGTTCCTGGGACTACTGAATGTAAAAGAGAACTTCCAGTGAAATAGAGATAGTAGGCAGGATTCCACTATAGTGTAAGGAGGAAGAAGAGTGAGTTTAGATTTTGGACCAAAGGCCCTTTTTGCAATCCAATGAATTTCTATTAGAGTGTAAATGGGAATGTCAGCACACATGAAGAGTCAGTCACAACAAGGCACTTGGGGAAATAGATATCAATAGGGATGTAAGAGATTGGGCATAGTACAAAATGAGTGATAAGATCAGGGAGATTTTCAACAGGGGGTGGTTGAATACACTATCCTTGGAAGAAACAAGTGTATACACACAATAGGATTGAAATTTGAAAACAATAGGCAATGCAGACGTAGATGATTTTAGTAATTCATGCTCTCCTGAAAATTAGGCTTTGGTAGAATCATAAGTTAAGTGTGAGTTTTGCATTTTGTGTCCAGAAGGTGATGTGATGAAAGGAATACATGGAGCAGGTGACTTGCGTATTTCTTCCACCATTTCTGGGAGCATGTTTTGAAACCCTATCATTTAGAGTTTGGGGATAAAAATAGGTGTACCCTGGGTCTATGTATATAGAGAAGATGCATGAATAGACCAGAGGGTGAATGAAAAATATAACAGGTTACTATTTTAAATAATGGATTGAATTTATATTTTCAATATACATGAAATGGTATTCACATACAAACATTCTAGCCAAATAGTTATACATCTAGTGGTAATATTAGGGTTACTATTTATAAACAAACTGTGTTTGAGTTTTGCTTCAAAATGATGATGGAATTCAAATGTAATGTATTATAAAAGAAATCTCATGAAAAAGCAAATAAAGCAACATGGAGAAATACATTGGTTCTCATACAGGGAGTGAATGAAAGTGAATCATATGCATATCAATTTGTGAATTGTGGATGAAATGATACATCCTATGATGTATATATACTGAAGAAATAGGAATATGACTATTTGGAATGAAAATTTATTTCAAAATACACATCATGTCCCATATGAATATACTTTCATTGATGTTAAACTGGGTCACTTACTGTAGAAATATTAGGGTTAGTACTCAAGATCACTGAAGTTAATTTGGAGTATTGAGAAATGAATATGTATGTCAAGAAAATGAATATTTGTTAGAAATGTCTTGTGAAAAGCTGATTATAAATCCACACATATGGACATGAAAGATTCAAGGCAGTATAAGTATATGACACATATATTTCATGTTTGCAATTCCATAATATATATATATATTTAATACATTAAAATATATATATTCATAAATTCATAAGGGGATATATATCCTTCACATATGCACCCAAAATATTCATTTTCCTCTACATTGTTTCATGCATAAACTTGTTGAATTATACAGCTCACCAAAACTTGAATTTTCAGTTACCTAAGTGTATTGGGGGGCAGGGATCTCTTCATAAAATTTGTATTTACCAAAGTGAGAGTACTCTCAAAAATATACCTGTGATGGCAGTAGGATTATATATATGTACATAAAAATATACATTGTGACCCAGGCGACAGACAGGGAGTCAGGAAGTTACATATTTGTTAATTTTGAAAATTCATGGAGAAGTAAAACGAGAAAAATGTTTGACAGGTTTTGTAATATGTATCTCTGATGAAGTAAAAGTCAAGACCAAGTATACACCATGCCTCCTATCAAATGTCTCTACTTCTATTCCTTTAGGATTATTTTTATCGATGTTAGGATAAGTAGTCAGAGTCTATGAGGTTATGGGTTAGTGTCAGAGATTCAAAATTTCAAATGGCAAAACAGAAAATGTGTCTAATATATATGCGAACACGTGGCACATAAAAATCTTCCACTGTCATCCATCACAATGCCATGACATTACTATCACGCCAAATAAGACAATGAGAGGAGAAGAAGAAAAAAAATCTGTGAATATTTATCTGGAATTAGAAATTCTGAGGAGCTCACAAACTTGGGTGTGGCAGAAGAGATCCCAAAAGAAGGGAACAGGGTAAACATTAAACAAACATGGGAGCTGTGCTGGCCTAGTGACTTCTTGACTATTTGCCTCTGACATTTCTGCACTACAAATATAGCTTTGTGATTTAGCTTCCTTTGTATTGAGACCATCAAAGCTTGGTCTGAGTCTATGTTAACAGGAGGACATGGGTTGATATTTTCCAATCAGAACAGGAGACAGCAGAGCTGAATCCTCTCTTTGTAGGTAACTGTGGCCGTCGGGGTATGAATGTCTCCCTGGGTGGATTGTGAAGCCTTGGGCTCACCCTCCAGTTTTAATGGCATTACTTGCAGCTTCCCTGGATAATTGGTGTTTGTTTTTGAAATACAAAAAGGTCAACTGGGACACAGTGCTGGAGGGAGCTCTGTCACATGAGGTGAGTCAGGGTCTGAAGAAAAAAACACAAAACTGGGCTGCTACCCCATATATCTTTTCAACTTGAGCATAGCAACTTGATTCTGAGCATCGCACCAAATCCTCTCCCCACAACAACATGTCCTTTATATTTTACGGTCTGCTGGCTGCACTTTGTCAGTCACATGTCATTTGGAAGCCAATGACAGAACCACAGGGGCCCACCACAGATGTTGGGTCACACACCTGCACTCCATTGCTCCAGGGCCAGTTCCCTGCTGGCTCCTACTCACTAGCATCTCTGTTCTTCACCATGGTCATGAATTCCACTCAGTCAAAATGGCACTATCTGGTTCAGTAATGATGAGCAACAGGAGATCTAAAGATTCTCCAGTGATTTCTGGTCATGGGATTCTCAAAAACTTCATAGTATTGGCCTAGCCATATTTCAAGAATGAAGAAGTTGGCACTGTGGGTTTTGATTCATTCAGGAGCCATTAAGTGTTGAGGAATCTCCTTTCAGTAAAAGCTATGGAGATCGCAGGCAGGCAAGGCTTTTTAAGGACTGGTGAAATGTCACAGGAATCCAGGCCCATTGGGGTCTAAAATGTGAGGTTCATGTGAGTTTTGGCTCTCAACTATAGCTGAAAAGGCTTTAACAGCAAAATCATGGGAAATCCTGGCCGAGATTCCCAGTGCTGTGGAGGAAGCCACCCTCGGCCTAGATCTCAGTTTCCAAAGGCTCCTCTAATGCCTGGCCTTGTAAAATCCCAACACAAATTAAGGCAATAGTTCTCTGAGATCACTTCCAGAACTCAGTCTCTAATGGCATTACACCAGAGTTCAAGCTGAGCTGGACCCAGTCATCTTTTCCAACCACCACACAAAAGACCACTATTCTAACAAAAACACTCCCACATGGCCCTCATCTTCTTCCATACAGACACTCATCATAACATTCTGGCTGGGGGTTTCCATAGGGGGAACAGTCTAAGATGGTGTGCAAATTCAGCTCTCATGCCCATCATATGCCAATTGTCATGGTGGCCTGGACACCCTTTCTGAGAAACAGGAGAGATCAAATGGGCCTGTAGTTAATACTGCTCTGCTTCTCAAATTAGAGGCCTCCTGCCTGCCAGGGGTAGATTCTTTATGTGTACAGGACTCATGAAAAAACCCAAACACCTGTGTGCAAGTTACTGGAGAGCTTGCAATAACCCATTTGACCCAGAGGATCCCTGTTCTTACTTCATAGGGGTCAGAAGCCTAACCAGAGGAAGGCATGAGACTTCATCCAATATTACACTTCTTTTTCATCCTTTTAGATTTGGATGGACACATGGGATTTTTCTTGAGTTTCATGGGTGCTGAGAATGTAATTCACAGCCACACACAGGGCCAAGAGTCTGATTCAGACACAGCTTTTACAAAGCACTTTACCTAAAAGGCACAGATTAGGCCTCTTCATTTTCATTTGAAACTGTTTTCTTGAGGATTCCAAAGGAGTGCCCCAAGGCAATCACCTCCCTGACATTCAGGGGAACAGAACAATATGGAAGAAAGAAGCCTAGAGAAAAACTTTTCTTTAATTGAACACTGTGTCACTGACAGCTCCTAATCATGCAACTTGGGTGGCTATCTATCCAAGCAGGGATTCTTCAGAGAGATCCTTTCCAGTCATGCTAATTTTTGAGTTTTCTGAGATGCTTGGCATTCCCTCCCGCAATCCAGTCCATGGCCATGTCACAGAGCTTGAAGGTGGTACATATCTTGGACACAAAACCACTAAGCCCTTCAGAGAGTGGCCAAAATTCAGGAAGAATACAGGAACTTAGGATCTTGGTAGGTGTTGCCCATCTGCAAGGCAAGCAGCAGTCCATTCATAAATTGGCCATGAGGAATCCTGCAAAAACTTCCACTAGACAGGAAACATTCATGGCTGCATTCTTCTCTCTACTCTCCTTAACCAAAAACCCAGTGGGATCCACTGACATAGAAAGGCTCACTACTTAACAGTCCATTTCAAACCAACAACAACAGCAACAACAACAAGAACAACAAAAAAACCGATTTTCCATCATGTTCTCAGAATATGAGACAAAACGACAAACTGAAAAACACACCCACTAAGACACACAAACCACCCCTGTATTTGGTCTGCATCCATCCACTCTGTCCTCTGACTGGTGGGTGAAAATATGTACCCCAGTAGTGGCCTATCCTGTCTCAGCTCTGGTCTCCTTGGCCATGTCTGTGGAGTTGTCAGGAGCCAGCAATGAGCCAACACTTCTTTCTCAGGAAAGGCCCCTGTTCAGACCATTCAAGCCATTTGGCTATCCACACATAACAAGGTGCCAAGGAAGAATGACTCTGGCCTTGGTACAGAAAAACAAGTGAGCCCACTGGGACTGGAACTGCCTCTGGGTGCCTCGCCTTCTGGATCCCAAGTTCAGAGAGTTCCATCACCAAGGAAGTGTGGTGAGGTCACTTCCTTCAGGGAAGTGAATGAGGTCACTGCCTTGGCAACCCCTTTGTCCTAACAGTTGTTTCCAAGGGTCCCATGAGATGGAGGCTGCCCCACCTTCCGTTGACATTTTAACAAGACATAAAAGTCTATATACCCTAGGGGCCGAGGATCCGCAATCCACACAGGCCTGATAATGTCCATCTTCACTGTATTGAGAAGAGAGAGGCTGATTCAGCCACATACCTTCATCCTGACTGGGTTGTTGGCCATGGATGATGACTTTAGACCTCACAGGTCCTACCTAGCTGCCTATATTTGCTCCAGGGATCATTTCTGCATCTACCTTTGAGCTTCTCAGTAGCTGTAGTATTCCCTACATACCTGTATGGCAAGATCAACTCAGGATCTGTTGTAATTTGAAAATAGATAGAGGGAACAGAGTATGCTTAAGGGTCATATCATGTTCGATTTGGGTTAGGAGTCATTCTGCTGGATGAATACGGGTATTGGGCAACTGGGATATTTATAAAAATGTAAGATGAAATGTAAGTATGAAAATAGAAAACTAGGTAAGATCTGGAGCACACAAGGGTGTTGGGCACTTGATTTGGATACATAGTTTTGAATTATGTTCTGCAGAGATGAATACTCTAAATGCATATACAATGGCATAAGATCTTGTACCTGGGACTACTGAATGTAAAAGAGAACTTCTAGTGAAATAGAGATAGTAGGCAGGATTCCAGTGTAGGGTAATTAAGAAGAGTGAGTTTAGGATTTGGTCCAAAGGCCCTTTTTGCAATCCAATTAATTTGTGTGAGAGTGTAAATGGGAATGTCAGCACACATGAAGAGTCCCTCACAACAAGGCACTTGGGGAAATAGATATCAATAGGGATGTTAGGAGATCGGGCATAGTACAAAATGAGTGATAAGATCAGGGAGGTTTTCAACAGGGGGTGGTTGAATACACTATCCTAGGATGAAACAAGTGTATAGTCACCATAAGATTGAAATTTGAAAACAATAGGCAACACAGACTTAGATGATTTTAGTAATTCATGCTCTCCTGAAAATTAGGCTTTGGTAGAATCAGAAGATAAGTGTGAGTTTTGCATTTTGTGTCCAGAAGATGCTGTGATGAAAGGAATACATGGAGCAGGTGACATGCATATTTCTTCCAACATTTCTTGGAGAATGTTTTCATACCCTATCCTATAGAGTTTGGGGATAAAAATAGGTGTCACCTGGGTCGATGTTTATAGAGATGATGCATAGACTATACGGTGAATAAAAAAATATACCAGGTTACTCTCTTCAATAATGGGTTGAATTGATATTTTCAAAAATACATGAAATCTGGTCTGCACATACAAACATTCATTTCAAGTAGTTATATATCTAGTGGTAATATTAGGGTTACTAATTATAACAAACTGTGTTTGAGTTTTGCTTCGAATATGATGATGCAATTTAAAAGTAATGTGTTTTAAAAGAAATCTCTTGAAAAAGCAAGTAAACAACATGGAGAAATACATGTGTTCTGATACAGGGAGTGAATGAAAGTGAATCCTATGCATATCAATTTGTGAATTGTGGATGAAATGATACATCCTATGATGTATATATACTGAAGAAATAGGAATATAACAATTTTGAATGAAAATTTATGTTAAAATACACATCATGTCCCATAGGAATATACTTTCATTGATGTCAAACTGGGTCACTTACTGTAGAAATATTAGGGTTAGTACTCAATATTCACTGAAGTTCATTTTGAGTATTGATTAATGAATATCTATGTCAAGAAAATGAATATTTTTGAGAAATATCTTGTGAAAAGTTAATTATAAATCCACACACATGGACATGAAAGAATAAAGGTAATATAAGCATATGACATATATATTTCATGTTTGAAAATCCATACTATATATATATATATAATACATTAAAATGTAATAGTATGTCTGCCAATCGCAATTATAAGGGGATATTTATACTTCACATAAGTATTCAAAATATTCATTTTCCTCTACATTGTTTCATGTATAAGATTGTTGAAGTATAAAGCTCACCACAGCTTGAATTTTTAGTTACGTCAGTGTATTGGGGGGCAGTGATCTCTTCATGCAATTCGTATTTTCCAAAGTGAGAGTGCTCTCAAAAATACACCTGTGATCAAAGTAGAAGTATATTTATGTACATAAAAATATATATTGTGACGCAGGCGACAGAGAGGGAATCAAGAAGTTACATATTTGTTAATTTTGAAATTTCATGGAGAAGTAAAACGAGAAAAATATGTGACAGATTTTATAATATGTATCTCTGATGAAGAAAAATGCAATTCCAAGTATACACCAGGTCTCCTATCAAATGCCTCTACTTCTATCCTTTAGGGTTATTTTTATCGATGTTAGGATACATAGTCAGTGTCTAGTAGATTATGGATTAGTGTCAGAGATTCAATATTTCAAATGGCAAAACGGAAAATGAGTCTAATATATATGTGAACATGAGCAACATAAAAATCTTCCACTGTCATCCACCACAATGCCTTGACATTACTATCACCCCAAATAAGACACAATGAGAAGAGAAGAAGAGAAGTGGAAATATATCTGCGAATACGTAACTGGAATTGGAAATTCTGAGGAGCTCACAAACAGTGGTGTGGCAGAAGAGATCACAAAAGTAGGGGAGAGGGTAAACATTCCACAAACATGGGAGCTTTGCTGGCCTAATGACTTCTTGACTATCTGCCTCTGACATATGTGCACTAGAAATATAGCTTCATGCTTTAGCTTCCTTTGTAGTGAGACCATCAAAGTTTGGTCTGAGTCTATGTGAACAGAGGACATGGGTTGATATTTTCCAATCGGAACAGGAGGCAGCAGAGCTGAATCCTCTCTTTGTAGGTAACTGTGGCCGTTGGAGTGTGAATATCTCCCTGGGTGGATTGTGAAGCTTTTGGCTCACCATCCAGTTTTAATGACATTTCTTGCAGCTTCCCTGGAAAATTTGTGTTTGTTTTTGAAATACAAAAAGGTCAACCGGGACACAGTGCTGGAGGAAGCTCTGTCACATGGGGTGAGTCAGGGACTGAGGAAAAAAAACACAAACTGGGCTGCTATCCCATATATCTTTCCCACTTGAGCATAGCAACTTGATTCTGACCATTGCACCAAATCCTCTCCCCACAACAAAATGCCTTTATATTTTAGGGTCTGCTGGCTGCACCTTGTCAGTTCCATGTCATTTGGAAGCCAATAACAGAACCACAGGGGCCCACCACAGATGTTGGGTCACACACCTGCACTCCATTGCTCCAGGGCCAGTTCCCTGCTGGCTCCTACTCACTGGCATCTCTGTTCTTCACCATGGTCATGAATTCCACTCAGTCCAAAATGGCACTCGCTGGTTCAGTAACGATGAGCAACAGGAGATCTAAAGGTTCTCCAGGGATTTCTGGTCATGGGATTCTCAAAAGCGTCATGGTATTGGCCTAGCCATATTTCAAGAATGAAGAAGTGAGCACTGTGGGTTTTGATCCATTCAGGAGCCATTAATTGTTGAGGAATCTCCTTTCAGTAAAAGCTCTGGAGATCGCATGCAGGCAAGGCTTTTCAAGGAGTGGCGAAAGGTAACAGGAATCCAGGCCCATTGGTGTCTAAAATGTGAGGTTCATGTGAGTTTTGGCTCTCAACTATAGCTGAAAAGGCTTTAACAGCAAAATCATGGGATATCCTGGCTGAGATTCTCAGTGCTTTGGAGAAAGCCACCCTCGGCCTAGATCTCAGTTTCCAAGGCTCCTCTAGGGGCTGGCCTTGTAAAATCCCAACACAAATCAAGACAATAGTTCTCTGACATCAGTTCCAGAACCCAGTCTCTAATGGCAACACACCAGAGTTTAAGCTGAGCTAGACCCAGGCGTCTTTTCCAACCACCACACAAAAGACCACTATTCTAACAAAAACACTCCCACATGGCCCTCATCTTCTTCCATACAGACACTCATCATAACATTCTGGCTGGGGGTTTCCATAGGGGGAGCAGTCTAAGATGGTGTGAAAGTAAGCTCTCATGCCCATCATATGCCGAATATCATGGTGTCCTGGACACCCTTCCTGAGAAACAGGATAGATAAAATGGGCCTGTAGTTAATACTGCTCTGCTTCTCAAATTAGATTCCTCCTGCCTGACAGGGGTAGATTCTTTATGTGTACTGGACTCATGAAAAAATCCAAACACCTGTTTGCTAGTTACTGGAGGGCTTGCAACAACTCATTTGACCCAGAGGATCCCTGTTCTTACTTCTTAGGTGTCAGGAGCCTGACCAGAGAAAGGCAAGAGTCTTCATCCAATATTGCACGTCTTTATCATCCTTTTAGATTTGGATGGACACATGGGATTTTTCTTGAATTTTCTGGGGTGCTGAGAATGTAATTCACAGCCACACACAGGGCCAAGATTCAGATTCAGACACAGCTTTTACAAAGCACTTTACCTAAAAGGCACAGATTAGGCCTCTTCATTTTTATTTGAAACTGTTTTCTTGAGGATTCCAAAGTTGTGCCCCAAGACAAACACCTCCCTGACATTCAGGGGAACAGAACAATAGGTAAGAAAGAAGCCTGGAGAAAAACTTTTCTTTAATTGAACACTGTGTCACTGACAGCTCCTAATCATGCAACTTGGGTGGCTATCTATCCAAGCAGGGATTCTCCAGAGAGATGCTACCAGTCATGTTAATTTTTGAGTTTTCTGAGATGCTTGGCATTCCCTCCTGCAATCCAGTCCATGGCCATGTCACAGAGCTTGAAGGTGGTACACATCTTGGACGCAAAACCCCAAAACCCTTCAGAGCATGGCCAAATTCAGGAAGAATACAGGAACTAGGATCTTGGTAGGTTATGCCCATCTTCAAGGCAAGCAGCAGTCCATTCATCAACTGGGCATGAGGAGTCCTGCAAAGATTTCCACTAGACAGGACACATTGATGTCTGCATTCTTCTCTCTACTCTCTTTAACCACAAACCCAGTGGGATCCACTGACATAGAAAGACTCACTAGTTAACAGTCCATTTCAAACCAACAACAACAGCAACATCAAAAAAAATGATTTTCCTTCATGTTCTCAGAACATGAGACAAAACGACAAATTGAAACACACACCCACTAGGACACACAAACCACCCCTGTATTTGATCTGCATCTATCCACTCTGTCCTCTGACTGGTGGGTGAAAATATGTTCCTCAGCAGTGGCCTGTCCTGTCTCAGCTCTGGTCTCTTTGGCCATCTCTGTGTAGTTGTCAGGAGCCAGCAATGAACCAACACTTCTTTCTCAGGAAAGGCCCCTGTTCAGACCATTCAAGCCATTTGGCTATCCACACATCACAAGGTGCCAAGGAAGAATGACTCTGGCCTTGGTACAGACGAACAAGTGAGCCCACTGGGCCTGGAACTGCCTCTGGGTGTCTTGCCTCCTGGATCCCAAGTTCAGAGAGTTCCATCACCAAGGAAGTGTGGTGAGGTCACTTCCTTCAGGGAAGTGAATGAGGTCACTGCCTTGGCAACCACTTTGTCCTAACAGTTGTTTCCAAGGGTCCCATGAGATGAAGGCTGCCCCACCTTCCTGTGACATTTTCACCAGACATAAAGGTCTATATACCCTAGGAGCCCAGGATCAGCAATCCACACAGGGCTGATTGTGTCCATATTTTCTGTATTGAGAAGAGAGAGGCTGATTCATCCACATTTTCATCCTGACTGGATTGTTGGCCATGGAAGGTGACTCTACACCTCACAGGTCCTATTTAGCTGCCTACATTTGCTCCAGGGCTCATTTCTTCATCTACCTTTGAGCTTCTCAGCAGTTGTAGGATTACTTACATACCTGTTTGGCAAGATCAACTCAGGACTTGCTGTTATATGAAAATAGGTAGAGGGAACACAGTATGGTTAAGGGTCATATCATGTTCGATTTGGGTTAGGAGTCATTCTGCTGAATGAATATGGTATTTGGGCAACTAGGATATTTATAAAAATGTAAGATGAAATGTAAGTATGAAAATAGAAAACTAGGTAAGATCTGAAGCACACAAGGGTGTTGGGCACTTGATTTGGATACATAGTTTTGAATTATGTTTGGCAGAGATGAAACCTCTAAATGCATATACAATGGCATAAGATCTTGTACCTGAGACTACTGAATGTAAAAGAGAACTTCCAGTGAAATAGAGATAGTTGGCAGGATTCCACTGTAGAGTAAGGAAGAAGAGTGAGTTTAGGATTTGGATCAAAGTCCCTTTATACAATCCAATGAATTTCTATTACACTGTAAATGGGAATGTCAGCACACATGAAGAGTCAGTCACAACAAGGCACTTGAGGAAATAGATATCAAATAGGGATGTTAGGAGATCAGGCAAAGTACAAAATGAGTGATAAGATCAGGGAGATTTTCAACAGGGGGGTGGTTGAATACACTATCCTAGGAAGAAACAAGTGTATTCTCACATTTATTTTGAAATTTGTAAACAATAGGCAACGCAGACTTAGATGATTTTAGTAATCCATGCTTTCCTGACAATTAGGCTTTGGTAGAATCATAAGATAAGTGTGAGTTTTGCATTTTGTGTCCAGCAGATGCTGTGATGAAAGGAATACATGGAGCAGGTGACATGCATATTTATTCCACCATTTCTGGGAGCATGTTTTGAAACCCTATCATTTAGATTTTGGTGATAAAAATAGGTGTAACCCGGGTCTATGTATATAGACATGATGCATGATTAGAACATAAGGTGAATAAAAAATATACCAGGTTACTCTTTTCAATAATGGATTGAATTGATATTTTTAAAAATACTTGAAATCTGGTCTGCACATACAAACATTCATTCCAAGTAGTTATATATCTAGTGGTAATATTAGGGTTACTTATTATAACAAACTGTGTTTGAGTTTTTCTTCGAAAATGATGAGGCAATTCAAAAGTAATGTGTTATAATAGAAATCTCTTGAAAAAGCAAGTAAAGCAACATGGAGAAATACATTGGTTCTCATACAGGGAGTGAATGAAAGTGAATCATATGCATATCAATTTGTGAATTGTGGATGAAATGATACATCCTATGATGTATATATACTAAAGAAATAGGAATATAACAATTTTGAATGAAAATTTACTTCAAAATACACATCATGTCTCAAAGGAATATACTTTCATTGATGTTAAACTGGGTCATTTACTGTAGAAATATTAGGGTTAGTACTCAATATTCACTGAAGTTCATTTTGAGAATTGAGAAATGAATATGTATTTCAAGAGAATGAATATTTCTGAGAAATATCTTGTGAAAAGTTAATTATAAATCCACACAGATGGACATGAAAGAATCAAGGTAATATAAGTATATGACACATATATTTCATGTTTAAAAATCCATCATATATATATATATATATATATATATATATATATATATATATATATATATATATATATAAAATACATTAAATGTAATAGTATGTCTGCCAATCGCAATTCCAAAGGGGATATATATCCTTAACATATGTACTCAAAATATTCATTTCCTCTACATTGTTTCATGTATAAGATTGTTGAAGTATAAAGCTCACCACAGCTTGAATTTTTAGTTACCTCAGTGTATTGGGGGGCAGTGATATCTTCATGAAAATCGTATTTTACAAAGTGAGAGTACTCAGAAAAATATACCTGTGATGGCAGTAGGATTATATATATGTACATAAAAATATATATTGTGACCCAGGCGACAGATACAGGGTGTCAAAAAGTTATATATTTGACAATTTTGAAAATTCATGGAGAAGTAAAACGAGAAAAATATGTGACAGGTTTTATAATGTGTATCTCTAATGAAGCAAATTGCAATTTCAAGTATACACCATGCCTCCTATCAAATGCCTCTACTTCTATCCTTTAGGATTATTTTTATCGATGTTAGGATAAGTAGTCAGTGTCTAGTAGGTTATGGATTAGTGTCAGAGATTCAATATTTCAAATGGCAAAATGGAAATGATTCTAATATATATGCGAACACGTGAAACACAAAAATCTTCCACTGTCATCCACCACAATACCTTGACATTACTATTACCCCAATTTAGACACAATGAGAGGAGAAGAGGAAAAATATCTGTGAATACATATCTGGAATTGGAAATTCTGAGGAGCTCACAAACAGTGGTGTGGCAGAAGAGATCCCAAAAGTAGGGGAGAGGGTAAACATTCCACAAACATGGGAGCTTTGCTGACCTAATGATTTCTTGACTATATGCCTCTGACATTTGTGCAATAGAAATATAGCTTTGTGCTGTAGCTTCCTTTGTAGTGAGACCATCAAAGGTTGGTCTGAGTCTATGTGAACAGTAGGACATGGGTTGATATTTTCCAATTGGAACAGGAGGCAGAAGAGCTGAATCCTCTCTTTGTAGGTAACTGTGGCCATTGGGGTATGAATGTTTCCCTGGGTGGATTGTGAAGCCTTTGGCTCACCATCCAGTTTTAATGGCATTTCTTGCATCTTCCCTAGAAAATTGGTGTTTGTTTTTGAAATACAAAATGGTCAACAAGAACACAGTGCTGGAGGGAGCTCTGTGATGAGAGGTGAGTCATGGTCTGAGGGAAAAAACACAAACTGGGCTGCTATCCCATATATCTTTCCCACTTGAGCATAGCAACTTGATTCTGAGAATCGCACCAAATCCTCTCCCCACAACAAAATGCCTTTATATTTTAGGGTCTGCTGGCTGTACCTTGTCAGTCACATGTCATTTGGGAGCCAATGACAGAAGCACAGGGGCCCATCACAGATGTTGATCACACACCCGCACTCCATTTCTCCAGGCCCAGTTCGCTGCTGTCTCCTACTCACTGGCATCTCTGTTCTTCACCATGGTCATGAATTCCACTCAGTCCAAAACGGCACTCACTGGTTCAGTCATGATGAGCCACTGGAGATCTAAAGGTTCTCCAGGGATTTCTGGTCATTGGATTCTCAAAAACTTCATGGTATTGGCCTAGCCATATTTCAAGAATGAAGAAGTTGGCACTGTGAGTTTTGATCCATTCAGGAGCCATTAAGTGTTGAGGAATCTCCTTTCAGTAAAAGCTATGGAGATCGCAGGCAGGCAAGGATTTTTAAGGACTGGTGAAATGTCACAGGAATCCAGGACCATTGGGGTCTAAAATGTGAGGTTCATGTGAATTTTGGCTCTCAACAATAGCTGAAAAGGCTTTAACAGCAAAATCATGGGAAATCCTGGCTGAGATTCCCAGTGCTTTGGAGAAAGCTACCCTCGGCCTAGATCTCAGTTTTCAAGGCTCCTCTAGGGGCTGGCCTTGTAAAATCCCAACACAAATCAAGGCAATAGTTCTCTGAGATCAGTTCCAGAACTCAGTCTGTAATGGCATCACACCCGAGTTCAAGCTGAGCTAGACCCAGTCATCTTTTCCAACCACCACACAAAAGACCACTATTCTAACAAAAACACTCCCACATGGCCCTCATCTTCTTCCATGCAGACACTAATCATAACATTCTGGCTGTGGGTTTCCGTTGGGGGAGCTCTCAAAGATGGTGTGCAAATTCAGCTCCCATGCCCATCATATGCCAAATGTCATGGTGTCCTGGACACCCTTCCTGAGAAACAGGATAGATAAAATGGGCCTGTAGTTAATACAGCTCTGCTTCTCAAATTAGAGTCCTCCTACCTCCAGGGGTAGATTCTTTATGTGTACTGGACTCATGAAAAAACCCAAACACCTGTGTGCTAGTTACTGGTGGGCTTGCAACAACTTATTTGACCCAGAGGTTCCCTGTTCTTACTTCATAGAGGTCAGGAGCCTGACCAGATGAAGACAAGAGACTTCATCCAATATTACACTTCTTTTTCATCCTTTTAGATTTGGATGGACACATGGGATTTTTCTTGAGTTTCCTGGGGTGCTGAGAATGTAATTCACAGCCACACACAGGGCCAAGAGTCTGATTCAGACACAGCTTTTACAAAGCACTTTACCTAAAGGGCACAGATTAGGTCTCTTCATTTCCATTTGAAACTGTTTTCTTGAGGATTCCCAAAGGAGTGCCCCAAGGCAAACACCTCCCTGACATTCAGGGGAACAGAACAATAGGTAAAAAAGAAGCCTGGAGAAAAACTTCTTTAATTGAACACTGTGGCACTGACAGCTCCTAGTCATGCAACTTGGGTGACTATCTATCCAAGCAGGGATTCTCCAGAGAGATCCTTTCCAGTCATGCTAATTTTTGAGTTTTCTGAGATGCTTGGCATTCCCTTCAGCAATCCAGTCCATGGCCATATCAAGAGCTAGAAGGTGGTACACATCTTGGACACAAAACCATGAACCACTTCATAGAGTTGCCAAAATTCATGAAGAATACAGAAACTTAGGATCTTGGTAGGTTATGCCCATCTGCAAGGCAAGCAGCAGTCCATTCATCAATTGGGCATGAGGAGTCCTGCAAAGATTTCCACTAGACAGGACACATTGATGGCTGCATTCTTCTCTCTACTCTCTTTAACCACAAACCCAGTGGGATCCACTGACGTAGAAAGACTCACTGGTTAACAGTCCATTTCAAACCAACAACAACATCAATATATATATATATATATATATATAAAACGTTTTTCCTTCATGTTCTCAGAACATGAGACAAAACGACAAATTGAAACACACACCAACTAAGACACAAAAACCACCCCTGTATTTGGTCTGCATCTATCCACTCTGTCCTCTGACTGGTGGGTGAAAATATGTTCCCGGCAGTGGCCTGTCCTGTCCTGTCTCAGCTCTGGTCTACTTGGCCATCTCTGTGGAGTTGTCAGGAGCCAGCAATGAGCCATCACTTTTTTCTCAGGAAAGGCCCCTGTTCAGACCATTCAAGGCATTTGGCTATCCACACATCACAAGGTGCCAAGGAAGAATGACTCTGGCCTTGGTACAAATATGATGATGGAAAGCAATGTCTTATAAAAGAAATCTGTTGAAAAAGCAAGTAAAGCAACATGGAGAAATACATGGGTTCTGATACAGGGAGTGAATGAAAGTGAATCATATGCATATCAATTTGTGAATTGTGGATGAAATGATAAATTCTATGATGTATATATACTGAAGAAATAGGAATATAACAATTTTGAATGAAAATTTACTTCAAAATACACATCATGTCCCATAGGAATATACTTTCATTGATGTTAAACTGGGTCACTTATTGTAGAAATATTAGGGTTAGTACTCAATATTCACTGAAGTTCATTTTGAGTATTGAGAAATGAATATGTATGTCAAGAATATGAATATTTCTGAGAAATAGCTTGTGAAAAGTTGATTATAAATCCACAAAAATGGACATGAAAGAAACAAGGTAGTATAAATATATGACAAATATATTTCATATTTGAAAATTCATACTCTCTTTCTCTGTGTGTGTGTGTGTGTGTGTGTGTGTGTGTGTATATATATATATATATATATATATATATATATATATATATATATTTTAATATATTAAAATGTAATAGTACGTATGCCAATCGAAATTCATAAGGGCATATATATCCTTCACATATGTACTCAAAATATTCATTTTCCTGTACATTGTTTTATGTATAAACTTGTTGAAGTATAAAGCTCACCACAGCTTGAGTTTTCAGTTCCCTCAGTGTATTGGGGGGCAGTGATTCCTTCATGAAATTCATATTTTCCAAAGTGAGAGTACTCTCAAGAATATACCTGTGATGGCAATAGGATTATATATATGTCCATAAAAATATATATTGTGACCCAGGCGACAGAGGCAGGGAGTCAGGAAGTTACATATTTGTTAATTTTGAAAATTCATGGTGAAGTAAAACGAGAAAAATATGTGACAGGTTTTGTAATATGTATCTCTGATGAAGAAAAATGCAATTCCAAGTATACACCATGCCTCCTATCATATGCCTCTACTTCAATCCTTTAGGATTACTTTTATCGATGTTAGGATAAGTAGTCAGAGTCTAGTAGGTATGGGTTAGTGTCAGAGATTCAATATTTCAAATGGCAAAATGGAAAATGAGTCTAATATATATGCGAACATGTGCAACATAAATATCTTCCACTGTCATCCACCACAATGCCTTGACATTATTATCACCCCAAATAAGACACAATGAGAGGAGAAGAGGAAAAATATCTGTGAATACATATCTGGAATTGGAAATTCTGAGAAGCTCACAAACAAGGGTGTGGCAGAAGAGATCCCAAAAGTAGGGGACAGGGTAAATATTCCAAAAACATGGAAGTTTTGCTGGCCTAATGACTTCTCTGACAGTTTTGCACTAGAAATATAGCTTTGTGCTTTAGGTTCCTTTGTAGTGAGACCTTCAAAGCTTGGTCTGAGTCTATGTGAACAGGAGGACATGGGTTCCTATTTTCCAATAGGAACAGGAGGCAGCAGAGCTGAATCCTCTCTTTGTAAGTAACTGTGGCCTTTGGGGTATGAATGTCTCCCTGGGTGGATTGTGAAGCCTTTGGCTCACCCTCCAGTTTTAATGACATTTCTTGCAGCTTCCCTGGAAAATTGGTGTTTGTTTTTGCCCATCATATGCCAAATGTCATGGTGACCTGGACACCCTTCCTGAGAAAAAGAATAGTTAAGTGGGCCTGTAATTAAAACTGCTCTGCTTCTCAAATTAGAGTCCTCCTTTGGGTTTAAACTGAGGTGTGGGATAGCTGGGTCTAATTCATCTTTATTTTGAAAAGTGACTTAGAATAATGAGGTGCTATCAAAGAAATATGGTTAGGTGAAAAGTTGCTTACTTAATAAAGGCAAAGATAAGTAAGGTTCAAGTTTTAGGATAGGAACATGACCAAGTTCAGTGGGAGAGAATACTGACAGAGAGCAAATAGAAAGCCAAGTCCTTGACAGATGGTTAGCATCTGAAATCTAAGATAGTGTACTGGTCTTTGAGACAAAATTGTTGTTTCACTTGTAACAGAAGGGACAACAATTCAGATCACTGCGTAGATTCATGGATGTAAGATGAGGTGTTTTCTATCTATTCCATTTGAACACAGCAGAGATCAGTGCAAGGCCTTAACTTCAGATGAGTCTGGAAAAAATAATGGAAGAGTTGTACAAAAGAGAGGAGACCCCGAAAACCCCCAGAACAACAAAGTAATGCTAGTGGGTAAGCAGAACATTGTTCAGGTAGTCTAGAGAGATTACTTGATGTCCATGACTTAAAATAAATTTAAAATTAAAATATTATGCTGTTTTTAAATAATTTCTGTAAAGTCTAATTGCTTGGGCATATACATAGAGAATGTAAATGCACAAATAATTAGTTCTGTGGGGCTTTCATATTTCCAAGACCTAAGTAAGAAAATGAGGAAGAGGAATGAGACTGGCTTATAATGAACAGACTGTGATAATGGACCCTGAACACAGAATGATGGAGACAAGTGTTGAGGGATCCCTGGAATAATCTTGATTCCATAATGCTCTGAGTAGCACTGGGGCTGTGGCACACAGAAATAAGAGGAAACTTATCTAAAATTTTTATTTGCTTCTACATATGCATTGTTATGGTTGGAATATTTATCCTCAAAATTTGTGTTTTGGAACATAAATTCTTCAGTGTATCAATATTGAGAATTGAGGGCTAATAAAAGTATTTATGTCAAGGGGACATAGCCCTCATGACTGGATTAATGCCTTTTCTTATTTTGAATACCTGGATTTGTTTCCAGAATAATGGGTTATTGTAAATCAGGGTTGCCCCTTATTTTCCATTTTCTGTTCCCCTTTGTTCCTTGGCTTTCTACCAAGAATTTAAGCAGAAATAAGCTCTCACCAGAGACCAAGTCAATGCCTTCCAAGTGCTCTTGTACCTTCAACCCCAGAACTATGATCTCAAACAAAATTATTTTTTAATTTCAAAGTTATTGCAATAACACAAACACTAAAATATAGAATATTCATACAACAAAAAAGATTGTGATATTTAAAAATATGATTATATGGAAATATGATTAAAATTATAATGTTATATCTCTACTATAAAATAAATGTATACTTAATTTACATCATTATTTAAATTTTTCATATGTAAAATTATTAAAAAGTCTCAATGTAATGACAATGAATCAATGTACAATATAGACATTTAAGCATTTTATATGTGTTAATTTATAGAACCATTGGGAATATATGTGTAAACATAGTCATACAATTATATTTCCCATCACATTGCTCAGCAAATTGAGCCTCTGAGCAGCTGTCTTATGCTCAAAGTCACAAAGCTAGGAAAGATATAGCTGAGATTTTAAGGAGTGCTTTCTGGATTGAGAAGCATGCTTCATTAGCACTATATAATAAATAATCAGAGAGAGAAGTCTGGGAGAATTTACTCTTAAAATAAAAACAACAGTTGCTTCTTTGTATTTAATGACACTTTAAAAATTTGGAATTTACCTGTAAGTTTTGATGATTTATAAGCATTATTTATTTCAAGTGATAGAATATAAATTTTAAGAATACACACACACACACACACACACCCCACATGTGATCTTTCAAAAGCAAACAAAAAATACCAACACCAAGTACTTTCTTGGTTCAGAATTTAAGATGTAGGTAATAACTTTTGAATTAAAATGAAAGCAGCATGCCTATATTTTCTCTTCAAAGAATTAAGGTAGAAGTTATTGTATCAGTATTAAGATTGCATGGTACCTAATTAAATAAATAACATGTTATTAACTGAGTGAACATTCACATTCTACCCATTACCTTCAATTCAGGGATCAATCCTAGTAAAAATATGCCTTCGACATTAGAATTTTTCAAAATTCATCTTGTTCAACTTTCTAGTTCTTTTGTTTTACATTTGATACATATTTACATTCACAAACTTTGATTCAACTTTAGACATCAGGAAAAATTTACCTAATATTTCAAACACAGCTGTTCTAAAAAAATATCTATTTCAACAATGATCAAAGGAAACAGTGAGAATAGTTCTTATGTCAGGATAACTTCCTTATTCACTCTCATCATGTGACAATTCACATGTAACCATAATGAGGGCCTCACCAGACACCCTTTATAAAATATTCAATCTTTGGTATTTTGTTTTAACAACACTAAATGAACTAAGAGTCATAGTAAAGAGCAGAGAGTGACATCCTCATCCTATGACCAGTACCAAATTTCTCTTACATAGCTGCAATCAAAACTAAAGGTGACTTCAACAGTCTCATCTTAAATGTCCATGTTTCCTTCTGCTTCAGCAGTCTGAACTTGATGATAAAATTCAGACTTTTTCAACATTTGAATCTTGACCTAAAAATCTTAAATTTCATTATGTCAATGGTCTAGTTAATAATGATCTCACAGCATTACATAAGAGTGATTGAATCAAGAAGAAATAAGAATAATGAAATTATATTTTCAGACTGATTTGAACCTGATTGAGAATGTAAATAATCATTATAACAGGTAGATTCTAGAAATAGTATGCATGAAGAAAGTAGCCAATCATATAAACAGTCTATTGAAGATGAACTGTAAAGTGTGAGCTTGGTTACCTTAATCTCATCAGTGTTCTTCAAAGACAAGCCAGATGGAAATTGTGACTTGTGGAGTAAAGTTATGTCTCTATTATTCAAAAGGAGATAGTTCATTTACACTAATGCCCCAATATTTAAAGAAGAAATTAATGAATAAAAGAGTGATTTTTAAAGAATTAATCTTTTACTTTTAAAATCAGAATTGATTGAATACTTGGTTAATTTTAATGGTGATAACAACATTTTACTTAATAAATTAGATCTCAGTAATAGTTAATAGAAAAATACCATTTCTCCATCCCAACATTTTGCTTCAATTTTTTTTCCCAAACTAATTATTATAGTCACTAGTGTATACTGAGTTACCATGTTATCACTGTCTTTCATTGTATATATTTAAAATATGTTTGAAATTTTGCAGATCTATTGGTGGATGGTAGAAAATTTCTAGAATAATATTCTCATTTCTGAGAGTATAACATAAGGCACACAGCCTTGACTTGAAAACATAACTCCAAGTCCATAACCCAGGTGAGTACATTTATGTTTTCACTTTAGATTTTCATCTTATAACTCATATCTGTTATAAGATTTCTACATATATGACAGTTTCAAAGTTTATAATAGATATAAAAATTGGATGGATTTTCATTTAACATTTTTGTTCAACATTCCTCTTTTAACATTTTTAAATTTGATATACTTACATATCTTTAGGGATAAAGAGAATTTTCTAATCTTAGCATTACAAAAGTGGAAAAAGATATAGAAAGAATTGTTCAAGGTCATTGCCACAGGTGAGATTAAATGACAAAAGAGATCTAAGGAAAGGAACATTAAGTGAATGTTAAAATTCTAAAGACTATAAATTGTGGCAAAATTTTCAAAAAAGGCATGGTTAAAATTATTTTACACTTATGAGGAGACAAGTGGAGTATATTGTATAGTTGAAAAAATATATATAAGTTGAAAAAAGTATATGAATTCTCTGGTTTTCATTATAGTGCTTCATTGGAAACTAAGTTGCTTACAGAAAGCCTGGCACAGGGCAGACTGACTCCTCTCAGACACTGTAGATATCAGGCTGTTTTCCTACAGATATGGAAGCAAAAAAATATGAGTCCCCCAAAAAAGAGAAAAATGATATATTTATATTATCTTATAAATAACAACATAATAGTGTCTGTGTGTGTGTGTGTGTATGTGTATATATATTTGTAGCTGTGTATTGTTTACAACCAGGATATCTTCTGTAAAATGCATCATTAGGAGACTTCAGCATTGTGCACACATCAGGTGTACTTTTACACATGAAGGTAATATATAGGTCAACCCTTTGATGTGGGCTCTTGATGTAATCAGGAGATGTGGTTGAGAGAGATTAGGCTTCTGTCAGTGTTAACACACCATACTGCTTCACAAGAAACTTTTTTTTCTAATAATTAGGAGCATATTTTAAAATAATGATGAAAGAGTAAACTATAGTAAACAGAAAAACTATTAACGTTGTTGATTATCTCTTATTAGTATTAAGTATTATATGCTGTACATAAGTAAACTGTAATACTTTTATAGAACTAGACACACTGCAGTGCTCTTTGCACTAGCATCACCATGAACTTATGAGTAATGTGTTGCCCTATGACCCTGTGATAATTATGTCACTAGATGATGGGGATTTTTCAGCTACATTATAATGTTATGAATCCTTGTCCCTGGTCTTGTAAAAATTGTTCGTATGTGCATCTATGATCACAATGTCATTACATGCATTACATATTTTCAAGTGAATATAAAAAGTCTTTAAAACTCAAAGAAACTTGGTAATATTTGTGATATATTTACAAGAGCTTTTTGGTATGTGAAAAAAAAGAAATTAATCTAATTATTTTCTAAGATCATGCTGGGGAAAATCATATATGTTATTTCAATTAGGTCTCATAAATATTCTTAAAAATCATTAAAGAAAAAATACTTTAAAGAAAAAAATAGTGACAAAGTAGAGTATAAAGAAATAACAAGACTTAAATCTTGGATTGAAATCTGAATTTTCCAATGGTTTTTCTAAATACACATCCTACAAAGAATTTCATGAAATAGAACTTTCTGATTTGTTGTGAATGAAAAAAGGAAAAAGGGGGAAGAAAAAAAGAGAGAGCATTAATAGAATGAATTGAAACTCCTAATCACAATGTGTCCTATGAGTTCTCTTGGGTCCAGAAGGGATTATCTTGCTTTCACTCAATCTGAACCACCACCAGGAAAATAATTTGGCACTGGGGGCAATCATTTTTTAAAAACCTGCATGTACAGTGCAACTGCTAATATAATAGATCCATGGGGGAAAAAGAAAGAAAAAATTCGGAATGAGTACTGTTTTCAGTATGTGCCAAGAGCTAACAGATAATCTGTTTCAAATAGAGTAATGTTATTACCTTTCATTCTCTTAATACTGCTTTAAATATTGGATTTTCTTGGGATAAGGGTTCCATGTAAATGATCAAAGTGCACTTCATAAACTGAAATGATTTAAACTCAGCTTTCAGAGTAACACTTCCCAAAATGTTCCCCTGAGATTCAAATTTTCCTGACTCAAGGTATTTCTATTTAAATTCTAAAACCACTTTTAAGGGTAATAATTAAGTAAACACTATTATACTTTGGTTTATTGAATCTGCATTAATTATTTTTTATTAAATTGCAAAATTTAATTCTTGGGGAAATAATCTTGTTAATTGTTTTCATAAAGATGTGCCCTGGGGCAGCTGCATTTAATTTTTTACTAACTATGGGTTTCACAAAGCTTTTCAATTCTGCCAAATCATTACTTGCTTATATTATTCATTGAAAATGAAAAATATCAAAATGAACTTTTATGATGAGCTTTTATTAAATGTATTTTTTCTCCCAGCTAAAATACTTACCAGCTTGAGTATTTACCTGTATTTAATAAATTAAAAAAAAGACATGGAAAGCAAGCAGACCCACATTGGCAGAGTACTGGCCAATAAGTGGTCGACAATGTCAAGTCCTTGACTTGCTCTAGAAAAACCTGGTAGCCCTGGACTCCATGCTCAGTTCCTTTGCTGCTGGAAAGAAATGGTCCTGTTTTGAAAAAAAACTAGCACTCTTTGGTGACCAAACGTTCTATTTAACACAGTTATTTAGACTTGTACATATAAAATTGGTGCTACAAAAATTGCTGCAAGAGAGAAAGAAGGAAGGAATTATTGTACACTGAAATGAAGCAAGATACATATTCACTGGTAAAGATCTAAGTCAAGGATCCAATCAGGTCGATTACTCCTATAGTCTTAAAGAATTTGTAGTGTGCACACAGAAGACATACTGGAGGACTAGGTAAAACATTGTGTTACTAACAATTTAATTTTAGCATTTTCTTTTCACCAAACCACATGTTCTTGTAGTATTGCATATATTATTGACTCCTTTTATTTTTACTATGGTCTAGAATTTTTTTTTGTTGCAGAATAGATGAATCTTACTTCAGCTTACTAAATTACTATAAAGTGGACATGATTTCTTCAAACTTTCTATTTAAAATGTTACTAAAGCTTTCATGACCAGGGCAGAATGTACCATTTCTTGGGAACATATTGCTCACATGCCTTATTTTGTGTTTCTTAATTAAGAAAAAATGTCAACAGCTGACCTGCATGATTTCACTAATAAAACTCAACTGAGGATTCAAGTAATTTTACCATTCTTGTAAATGTGCATTAAGAAATTAAAGTAAAAAATCTCCTGAAGTTTCAATAACAGTGCAGCTTTGAGTTACTTCTGCATTTTAAAGACAACCCTGTATACTAAGATATAAATTAAATACTACAAAATATAAATGACATATTTAAATACCATGTTAATGATACCATTATATCTTATGAATATCTTTATTTGCAAGGAATTTTTAGCTGGATGACAAATACAAAATGTCAAAACTAACATGTCCTTCTTCATGTTACTCAAGAATATAAAAATAATTTTTGTATATGATTATATTCTATTTATTTGATGATGAGCATCATGTGTTTGTGAGAATCAAACTATATTCTAGCAATTATTTTTTAAAATTCTGGTTATTGACTACAAGCAGATTACAAAATTATTTCATACATACATTCAAGTTTAAAAATTGATAACAATCCTATTTTTAAAATGTATTCTGGAAAATCTAAGAATCTTGTAAAATTAATAAAAATGAAATAATTTATCCAACTTCATCCTGTTCTTATCATCCCCAAAATGTGCAATTTTGTACATAATAATAAAAACAGAATCCTTCAATTCATTGAAATAATCTATTTTTGTGGAAGAAAATTGAATGTATCAGGAAAATTAAGTTCACGTCTTGAAAGGTAAAAGTTGAAACATCAGAAGGACAAATTTAATGTTAAAAAAAAAACTAATTACTCGCATAGCATAACTGAGAATAAACCTATAGAAAGAACGTTTTATGGAGGGAATGGCACACATCTACATTTAAATTTTTCTGTAAACTGTAATTTTGAAAAGTTGCTATTGTTGCAAATACTCAAAAATGAGAACAGTTTCTTTTTTAAATTTGGGAGAAAACCCTAAAAATAAAAATAAAAACTTGAGAAAGCTATCCCAAGTGCATTTTAAATGTATAGCATAATATCACTGAAAAGAAGATGGGAAAGAAAAACTAGCCTGAATATATATTGAACTTATTATTTTAACTATGAGAATTTGGATAAAAAAATAAATTCATTATTAAGGTTCCTCTTTATGGGAACCTAAGCTACTAATTCTGTAACTATATTTTTCTTTAAATTTATTTATTTCTTTTTATTCTGTGTGAGTGTGTGAGTGTGTGTGTGTGTGTGTGTGTGTGTGTGTGTGTGTGTGTGTGTTGCTGTGGATCAGACCCAGGGCCTTGGGCATCTGATGCAAGTACACTACCAAGTGAGCTGTATATATCCATAGCCTTTCTTTAAATTTAAAATCAATAAATTGAAAACATTGTGAATCATGATAACCAGCTCTGTCACCATTAGAGAAGGAAACTATAATGTGGAAAGTGGACAAGAGAATAAATCATGTGTTGAACTATATTCCAAGTTATAATTGGCAATTTAGAACACCTAGGTTCAACATACACAAATTGCTGGAAATCAGACTTAGAAACAATGTGTTTATATATGTGGATGTAATTTCCAAGCTCCATCATTTAAGTGGGCTTAAAAGCAATATAAACTCTTGAGCACTGAGCCCATAGAACCCAGATCTTGGTGTCTAAATATTATTATTTTTTTATTGGTTATTCAAAACATTACAAAGATTGCAGAATCACATCGGTTACACATCCACATTTTTACATAAATATTATTATCTACAAAATGGAAAATGAAGAAATGCCTGAATCTAGAGAGACAGTTAAAAATTAATTCTGGAATATTCTGATGTACAAATAAATAAGAACGTGTTTTTAAAAATCAGTGAAAACTAGTTATAAAAACAAGAATCAACCTGAAGAGGCTCAAACTGGTAAGATCTAGAGCAATTTGAGACCCAAAATAAATAACAGTAAGAATCCTAAAGTACAAGAAGGAAAATAAGAAAAATCAATAAATAGTATGGATTCAAATAAAAAAGCTTCTTCTCAGCAAAGGAAACAATCAATAATGTGAGGAAAGAGTCTGCAGATTGGGAGAAAATCCTTACCACATGCACTTCAGATAGACCATTAATCTCTAGGATATATAAAGAACTCAAAAAATTAACACCATAAAAATAACCCAATAATAAATGGGCAAAGGTATAGAACTGACACTTCACAGAAGAAGAAATACAATTGATCAACAAATATATGAAAAAGTGTTCAATAGCTCTAGCCATTGGAGAAACGCAAATCAAAACTACACTAAGATTTCATCTCACTCCTGTCAGAATGGCAATCAAGAATACAGGCAACAATAAATTTTGGTTATGATGTGGGCAAAAAGGTACACTAATACATTGTTAATGGGACTGCAAGTTGGTGCAAACATTATGTAAAGCAGTATGCGGATTCATCAGAAAACATGGAATGGAACCACCATTTGACCCAGCTATTCAACTCCTTGGTTTATACCCATAAGACTTAAAATCAGCATACTGCAGTAATGCAGCCACATTAATGTTTATAGCAGCTCAATCACAATAGCTAAAAGATGGAACCAACCTAAGTTTTTTCAATAGATAAATTGATAAAGAAAATGTGGTATATATATTCAATGGAATATTACTCAGCTTTAAAGAAGAATGAAATTATGGCAACTGCTGGTAAATGGATGGGGTTGGAGAATATCATGCTAAGCAAAATAAGCCAATCTCAAAACAAAAAAAAAGCCAAATTTTTTTCCTCTAATATGCAGATGCTAATTCACAATAAGGTTGGGGGAGCCAATAGAGAAGAATAGTGTTACCTTAGATTAGGTAGAGGGAAGTAAAGAGAGGGGAGGTAAGGGGATGTGGGGATAGGAAATATAGTAGAATGAAAAAGACATTATTATTTTATGTATATATGTGCCCTCATGACCAATATGATTCTGCAACATGTACACTCAGAAAAATGAGAAATGATATCCCATCTATGTATGATATGTCAAAGTGCATAAATGCATTCTACTGTCATGTATAACTAATTAAAATAAATTAAACAATAAAGAGGTAAAATAAATAAATAACAGTAACAATTACAATTGTTCGATAAAATAATTTAAGGATCCACACATATAAATAAAAATGGATAGATAATAGTTGGAAGATCTTCCTATCAGTAAAAATTAACTAATAAAAGACAAAAGAGTAATATACTTGAAAAATAAGTCCAATTTCTGACAACTGTGTTAATCATCATTGATCCAAGCATCAGCCATTAATAGATGCTGAAATTAGTAAGTGAAATTTTGAAGAATAACAAGATATTTATGATTTCAAAATATTCATGAGAATCTGAGCTAGTAACATTTATATCCAATATTCCAAAGAATATTTATTAATTTTAAAGAATAATATGGTAACTTTACACTGAAGACAACTGAAATATTTTATCTCAGTAGTAAAATTTGCATTCTTAAATTTTAAGACACCAGCATTCTGTGCCTATGGATATGAGGTACTGAGTAGGACAGAACCTCTCTTATTTGCAATTCCCTTTAAAAAATGCTCAATCCGAATCTGTTCATGAAGAAACACCAGATAAACCCAAACTGAAGGACATCCTTACAAAATACTTAGGTAAAATTCAAAAACATCAAATACCAAAATATGAAGAGATACTCAGAGAATGTTTCAGATGAAAGAAAACTAAAGATCTTTGACAAAATAATTTGATATAAGATATGGTATTTAATTTTTCTACCAAGTATTTTACGTTAGAAGTGGATAACTCTGATCTTTTACTTAAATAATAGCATAGTATCAAAGTTAAAATTCTTAAATTTGACAATGGGCAGCCATTATCTGGTATGGTTTGGATCCAGAGTTTCCCAAAAAATTACTGTATCAAAGGCTTAGTCTGTAATATAGTAATACCCAGATGTGGGCCTTCAGAAAAGTGATTGGATCATGAGGCCTCTAAACTCATCAATGGGTTAATCTATTTAAAGCCGAATGACTACTGGGAAGAACAAGAGAAAATAGAATATAGGAGAATAGTATCTTCACACTATAGGCAGCTAGGGCATGGTTGAAGTAGAAGATAACTGGGGATGTGCCCTTGAAGATCCTATCTTGTTCATAGAGAATTTGGATAAAAAAATAATTTCATTATCATAGCCCCTGTTTCCTGGTTGCCATGAGGTGAACAGCTTTCTCTGCCATGTCTTCCTGCAATGATGTTTTGTCCAAAACTAAGGAGCCAGCCAATAATGGACTGAAACCTCTGAAACTGCAAGCCAAAAGGAATCTTTCCTTGGTTAAGTTGTTTACATCAAGTATATTGGTTATAGTGACTAATATATCATCTAAACTATTGAGACCCTGGATAGGACAAATTTGGGGATCTTGGACATCATAGATCCTGATTCTCGAATCTTATACTTTCTGGCTTTTTACCAATGGTTCCCTGATTTATAGGCCTTCAGACTTGGACAGAATTACACTCCCAGCTCTCCTGGATCTTCAGCTTGAAGATAGAAAATGATGGAATTACTTGACCTCTATAATTACTTGAAGTATTTTCCATATAATTATCTTCTTACATATCTGGGTATATACTATTGGTTCTGTTTCTCTGGAGGTCCCTGACTGATAGAGTTGGTATATGTTTTTAAAATTAACAACAATGTTACTTAAGATTCCTCATCCTGAAAATTCATGATGATCTCAAAGAATCTTTGTAGGTATAAATTTTTCTAATTCAATAAAACATCTGGTCAGCATTAGACTTCTTGGTTTCAAAATTCACATGGGTCCTCATTCTTACAACTGTATTCCAAAGTTATCCTTATACTACACTGACTGTAATAAGGCAATAATATTGAATTGAGGAAACTAATTTTTCTTAGTAATTAGATACATGCTGTGCCTGAATTTTATTAGATAAATTACACTTTTCTGCTGCTTTGAAAATGTTTAATATTGCCCTAAAATTAAAGAATTTTATTACAACTTGCTTTTTTATTGTTCCAATTCTTATGTTAGAGGAATAACTCATGTAAGGATTGTCCTTAGCAAATAAAAATAAAAATAAAAAATACAACACAGGTGTTGTGTGTGTTTTTTAAAGGAAATTTTATCTTCCCATAATAATTCTGTTTTCACCTTCAACATACCTTGGGAGCTTGTGAATGTGCTTGGTGCAATACTGATTTCTTGAATCCTGTTTGGATATCTTCAGATTTGCTTCATGAATTTCAGGTTGTGAAGTGCTCAGAAAACAAAGCTCATTATTCTGAGTATTTCTGCTTAAGCTAAGTCAATTTTATGTGAAATTACAATTGTTGATATTAATTGGTAATTTTAAAAGAAAAAAGATATCTGTGCAGCTTTAACCCCTTGAGGAAAAAATTAAATAAATAGAAATATCAACTGTGGGATCAATTCACTTGTTATGTGATCCTGAATTTGTTGATACAGAATTCAATAATATAGGACAAATGACTGCATGCCATTGCTGCATGTTTCCTTGTGACTATATGCTTTTCCTTTTGTTTGCTGACCTTAAATTAAAAACATGTAGAGCTTTAAATTGGCTCTTTGGACAGGTAACTACAAAATTTTCTTTATTTTTGGGAGACAAAATATTGCAACCAATGAAACTGCAGCATATGAAATTTTTTAGAATAGGAAAATTCAAAATATGTATTGAAAGAGTAAAGAAGCTTAGAGAAAGTAATTCATCTATTGTTAGGTATAGTAAAGGCACATTTGTCTCCATAGACAATGCAGATTACCCATGATCCAATTTGATTTGTTTTAAAACCTACGATAAAATTTCTTTTGCATGACAAAATTGTTTTAAAGCGCAAAATTGTAAAAGTCCTTTAGGAGAAATAGTCCAGCAGTATATTGGCTGATTTCCAATGAAGTGAAAAATGGAAGAGGATATTTCTGAAGTATTAGTGGTGCTAGTGAGGAGCAAAGGGAGTTAGGCACTGGTAGAACCCTAGAGAAAAGAACAAACAGGTCACAAATGAAAAAGTTTCACGTACGTCAGATCTGCACTGGTATGTTTATCCCTTTACTTTTTATTTTTATATTTTTAATTAACTCTGCAACAGTTTCAATTTTCTCAGTACAAATAATTTTCATAAGAATGACATCTCCTTTAGGGCCTCAGTCCTTAGCACAAAGAAGAAGGTAGATTGAAATGTGATAAAGAATTGATCATGACCAGTAGCTCTTGCACTCTATATGCTGCCAGCAGGATATTAGCTAAGATCATCCTAGTCAAATTTCATTTCTTATGTTGATTCATCTGATCTATAAACCTAGAATTTTGGTCAAACCTTTCATCAATTAAGCAGGATTGTGTCAAGACAGTACAGAGAAAAGAATCAATCCTGGTGTTGGCATATGTGTGTATGTGTGTGTGTGGAGAGGGTGTGTGTGCAAAGGGGAGACAGAGGACAAATTGAATTATTTGAGGAATAACACCAAGACTAGTGTTTCACCAAATTGGGCTTTACAGCCCTGACAAGATACAATTTAAAACTGATTTGTTCAAATATGCTTTGGTATTATCCCTAACAATGTCCTCCCCAAGACATTTTATAAAGCACTGTTGAAGAGTTTTTTCCTTGACCAAACACTAACCCAGATTCCCATGAGACTTCATACATAGTTCTTATCCTTGTTTTTAAAGGCTTGAAGAAACCATAATATAGTTGAAGGCTACATCCCCAGGATGACCAGAGCTCCCAGGAAAAGCTGGCCTGAGAAAGCTCAAGGTGCCAAAAGAATTTACTATTTATTGCAACCAACATCTGCAGGTAAGTTTCTTATCTCCCAGTTTCTATGGGGAGATGGTTACCTTATTTCAATATGTCCAGTTAACAAACAGGGATGCATTTCACATAGATTTAACTTCCCTCTCCATCTTGAAGAGTTTTACTTTCCTGACTCTACTGAACCTCTACTCTACTGATCCCTGGCAAACCTCTTTTCTCTTTCCTCATCCTCTCTCTAAAATGCCAATCACAATTAAACAAATAAAAGTTAAGAGTAGTTCATACTAGGACTCTTTCCAATTTCACTAGTATATTATTGACTAAAAATCTGCCCTAACCACTTTAACTAGTGTCCAGTTTTATTTGTCTTTGATGTCTTTCCCTTTTACAAAATAACAAAGAAACATTGAAAACTGAGAATATATTGACCAATTAATGTGACCTAGAAATATTTAATTTTATTATATAATCAGAAAAAAATATTAGAATATAGAAAATGAAAAGGTTAAACTTATCTCAAAATGTAAAAGGAAATGAGAAAGAAATAAGTACTTTTTAATAAAACAAAAGAGTATAATTCATTTTTGTCTACAGAAAAATGAGAAATGCCCAAGATCCCACTTCCCTGAAATCCAATTTGTCACCGTGATTCTGTGGTTGATATCAACAACATCTTCTGGCATACTCAAGTCCCGAAGTCCTTGAAAATTTAGCCAAGGACTTTTTCCTCCTTCAAATATTATCCTTCCACACACTAATAGTTATGGCTGAACTTTCTTGATTCATCTCAGTGACTGTAGTTGCTTCTATTTTCCATCCCCATTACAAAGCATCTACCATTTTGTTGTACTTCTTCTGTATGTTAAGTCTTTAATGACTCAAGACATCAAAGATCACATATACCTTCTCACACAATGAAATTGAAACACATCACTGTTCAACCTAATGCACTTTATGCATGCAATACAGAAGACTATATCAATGGCCACTGCTCTTCAACTCATAACACAGCAGAATCTGCCTGTACCTATAATTATTCTGGATAATATACACTAAATATAACTTAGACTCTATTTAATAAAATTTTTAAAAAACTCATATCCTCTTCCCTTTGCAATCATTCCCTAATTCTATTTGCCTTCATTTATTTTCAATAGAATATATAGTATACAAGTGTTACTATATAAACATATATATGTGCATATACACACATTATACATTTTTGTCAGTTTTCAGTTAATCAGAAATTCTATGACTGCAACCTCTGAGGAAGTGCTCTTGTGTACATTTCCATATATTGGGGAGAAGGGAAGTTAGATAGCAGAAAAATTCTAAAAGAGTAACCATGCATAAAAAGACTGAGTTGACCACAATAATGCAGTCCTCAACTAGAAGATATCGCCTTTAATTGAAGAGTTGAATTTTCAATTTTACATCTTATCATGTGTCTTCTATCAACTGGAATAAGAATAGCAGAACAATGTCCATTAATATCATCTTTTAAAAATAAAGGAACACTTAAAAACATGAGAGCTATGTTGTACACATTGTAAGCCTTCCTCAAGAGCATAGAAAGCTCTTTAAATCTATGCTGTCAACAAATCCTTCAATACCATCTCATTTATGTGCCTAGTACTTAATTCTCCTCACCACCTTGGCAATAGAATTCTTTTAAAAGTATTTTTTTAAAAAGACAGAAAATCATAATTATGAGAGAAATTAATTAGGCTGGAGTTATTCATGAACATAAGTATCCAAATAAAAGAAAGCCCACATCATTTCATGATGTAGAAAGCTGGGTTCTGTTATAGAACATTTTTACTTTTGTTCAGTTAAATTTGTTTTTTTTTTCACAAGTTAAAATCTATTGTTTCTAATGAAAAGATAGGAAAAAGAATCAGACATAAGTTTTGTATTTGTTAAATAATCAAAAAGAAAAGGAAAAGTAAACAAGTCTGTGCTAATGTTTTCATATAACTAAGAAGTGTTTCCTTCCTTTTCTATAATTATTATTTTTAAAAGCTATTAATTAATTATGTCAAGATAACTGATTTTTTGCCACAGAGTAGGATGGAAAATATAGCACAATTACTGTTAAGAGATTCAAGCAACAATAGCCAGTCCATAACCTGTTTTAAAGACAGATTTAGATAGAGAAATCAGATTTTAGTTTCTAAACTGACCACTGATTATTATTGCTACGTCTCTTTGCTTTTCAAGGTCCAGATTCCCATCTTTGAAACAGAAGAGGCTCAAGCAATTGAATCCCTGAAGTTTTTAATAACAAAAGTTTGATTTTCAAACTCTTAAGAAAAAGATTCAGATTTTTAATGCTTTATTGTATAAGTACATAACCAATATTGTAAATTAAAGAGTTTTTTTTCAAAATGGTGATATTTTCTTCATTACCTGGATGACAATTTCAGCTGCTTTATAAACTTGCCAACATAACACTAAAGCAATTTCCATGAGGTTAAAGAAAACAATAAGAACCACACCAAAATAAAGAAAAAGAAAATCAACATAAGAACAGAAAACATAAAGTTTACATTTCCAAGAGAACTGAAAGAAATGCCATGATATGAAAAGAATATATATGAACTAAACATAGTGTGAAATGAAAAAAATATAGGGAATTAACAACCAAATAAAAGAAAATCTAAGGGACAGTAGAGAACCCTAGGTATATAAAGAGTAAAATTTTTTAAAACTGGAGAATGCCTTGTTTATTTTATAAGCTTATAAGTTTGACCACAGGGAATAATGCAAATGCCTGATCAATTTTAGGGGCATTTTAAATTTTATTTTTAAATAAAATGAGGGGACTTATTGAATGCCTTTGTTGAAAATATATGTAATTAAAGGGATTTTTTGTTGTTTCTTATTGTTCTACATTTTCTTGGCATCTGACATACTGTGGTCATTTTCAAGTAAAAGAAATGTAAATTCATTTAGAAACAACTATCTACATGAATTCAAATGAGAAAATATTCTTTGTAAAATGTTTTAGAATATAGACAAAATATTGGAAGAAACCCGAGCACAGGGACCTATTTGATATGCTCCTGGGTTCAATTCCTCACTCTTAAAATTACAGAAAAAAATGCAATCAAGCAGAATAACACTTTCTAGTTCATTTGACAGAGCTGAACAGACAACTAAATGAAGTAAGATTTTCTTTTACATTGTGTAGCATTATATTTATTAAAAGAGTAAAAAAAATCCCCTTATGACTTTGAAAAAATGGCCTATTATATTAGAGTGATATAATTTTTAAAAAAGCTTTCCTTATTGTGAAAATGTATTATTTAAAATGGAATCATTCCTATCCACATGCCCTTCAATGGAATCCAGGGATCATGAGAAAGAAAGAAAAACCCTCCTTTAGCAGAATCCTGCCTGCTACAGAAATAATCTCAGAGAACCAGCCCAGTGGAACAACCTGCCATACCTATAAGAATATTTTTACCTTGCAGTTTCCTACAGAGTTGCTAACTATGAAACTATGACTGTAAGATTAGCTTTACATATTTACTGCTGCCACTTGCCAATCAGAGTTTTTCAGCTTCTGCAAGAACCAAAAGTGCCAAAGAACTTGACTTCAAAATAACTTGCATAGATTTCTATGTCCTGATCTGACCTTTGTCCTTTCTTCTCCAAACTTCCCAGCAACCATTCTACCCTAGGTATATATGTCACAGATTGCATTCATATTCTTTATTCTCAAATTAAAAAAAAATGTTCTTATTGAAAATTCATCTCTATTTTTAAAATTTTTGACACTGTCACTAAGTTCATTAAATAAAAACCTTAAATCACTTGTTGAATCTCAATTGCAAAAGTATATTTTAATCCTTTCATATGATGCAAGTATGATAAATGTCGTTTAGTTTCAGTGTCCTAAAGGGCTGTTAAATATTAATTCATGAAGGGACACATGAGAGTAAGTTTCTAAAAATAAACATTATGAGAGTACTGAATTTTATAAATTCATATCTCTAATATATTTTGATTAAGATTATAGGAAGAAAAAGTAGGTTCTCAGGTTATAAATAAAAGCAATTAAATTGCTATTTTACCTTCTGTTCAAGAATATTTTAATTTTATACTCTCAATTTTTTTCTATAGAAAATAAAACATTCCCATAATTTTTAAGAAAATAATTTAGGTGTTTTTTTCTACATTTTTTGTTGCAAGTAATATCATGATATAATTATAGATGTTAAAATAATAGTTTCTTTATTCTAGGAGACTCCAAGGAATTTATATATTTCCACTCCATTCCCGAGCCACTGGTTTCCAGGTGTATCAAGGCAGCCTCATATTCTGGAAAAAAAAATTATGTATAATTTATTTATTTTAATCATGGGTTAAATCAAGCAGTAAATCACAAAACAGAATTGCTGAAAGAAATGGGGCAAAGGCAAAATTCTTAAAAATATATATTTCTATTAGGGAAAAATAAGTGAAAAAATATAATAATTTCTATATTGGCTACAAGAACCTAACCTCTTAGAAAATACACTGCTGAAATGTTATTAACATCTTTGATGATTTCACAAATATTTACTGAATATCTACTTAGTGGTGGAGATTGGAATATAATAACCAACTTCAGGCTTCACAAAACATAAAGTTACAAATCCTGGCAATTGCATAGAATTGGAGAACAAAGCAAAATTTTTAAATACTTGAAAAATTTACCTTATTAAAATAGGAGCTAAGAATTTGCTAATAAAAAGCAATTAGAGCAAATAACTAGGAAATATGTAATCAAGAAGTAAAGACATGTACTTTTCAAGGGCACAGTAACAAAAAAAAAACATAAGTTCAGGTGGACAATAAATCCATATGTGTTCAAAGGACTGAGAAGAGAATTCTAGAAAAAGTGGTAACTGAGAAAGTGTATTAAAACATGTTTGGACCTACTTGAAACAAAAACAGAATAGGCAGGCAATTATCCACAGAAGGAAGAACCTAAGTGAAAGAATGGAAAAAAGACTGAATTCTGCACAAATAAATGGTAGAGAAAGTATCTCTTCAGACCATGGGAAATGTTTAGATGTATGAGTATTTGAAAGAGACAAGCTTTAGATAATCATCCTCCTTATACTCAACAGTGAATTCATTAATTCACATCTAATAAATAACTAATAATATGCTATTTAATTCAATACAAATAACTTCTGTCTTCTGTTTCATGATGGCACCCATCTTCTTTTCTATAGTTGTTCTTACAGTACAGTGATTTATGAAATTCACTTCATGTCTGTGTATTGAGTTCTCTCATATCTTGTTGTGGTGTCTCATACTGTCAACACAAAAATGACCAGACTGTGTTGGTCTTGATAGTTTAGAGCAGAGGTTAGGATGGTAGAAGATAGCACGACACTTACTGTTCAGAGTCACATAATTGTGGAATGTGTTTTTGTGAGTTAATGTCTTCATCTTTGAGAAATTAGTTTGTAGAAACAAATTTGAAATTTAAAAATAAAATCTGATAATATAGTTTAGTTATTGATTAAGAAAACATAATTGTCAGAGAAATAAGCTTTGGTTTTTGAATTATATGAGTGATTACAATTTTTATGCAAGACCTATGCTAATCTCCAGATGGTCAAGAGCTTGAAATACACTGTCTATATGTACTATATAAATAATCCTCTTTAAATTTGTCTACTATGTCTTTATTACATAAATTGAAAATTTTTATAAAACAAGGATCTTTTCCTTCATTAGAAGAAATTCAGTACTGAAGAAAGAGAAATCCAGAATATCAAAAGTTAGAAGGAAACTAGCCATTATTTCCCTTTTATATCCCCAAACACCCTGATTAAATTTTTAAAAAAAATTTATGCACTCATAGTGATTTTAAATAACAAAAGTTATATAGAGAGATGTCTACTCTCTGCTAAAAGTATGGAAGATAATATATGTCAATATATTTCCTCATTGACATATAATTATATGTCAACATCCATGTATTATCTTCTATACAATATCTATATTAACAAAGTAAGAACTAAGAAAACAGTAACTTTAAAAATTTTATGCAACATGTTGCTCAATAGATATTCATTGAAATATACATATAAACCAAATAATTTGTTGTATATAATTGTTAATGTCTTTTTTTAAAAGAGAGAGAGAAGAGAGAATTTTTTAATATTTATTTTTCAGTTTTCGGTGGACACAACATCTTTATTTTATTTTTATATGGTGCTGAGGATCAAACCCAGTGCCCCATGCAAGCCAGGTGAGTGCATTACTGCTTGAACCACATCTCCAGCCCTGTTAATGTCTTATATATGAATTTGCCCAGATTTTTAGGAGCAGCAAATGAATTATGAGTGTTTTAACTTCCCCCCAAACAAAGGTGCCATTTTCCTTTGGAATTTCTTTGTGCAAAGGCCCCAGTCAAAAATTGCCCGATTGTATGGTACCACCTTGTTCAAAGGGAAATTCCTTGCTGGCAAAGGAATTTTATTAGTTCTAATGTTGGGCTCAAACATCTGTGGCCCGTGAGGTAGAGTAAAATTACAGTTGTAAGGTGATAAAAGCTAATTGCGCTTCTTTTACCCTCAGCTTCTTTTTTATTCATCTTGAAGAAGCTTTCTCACAATAAATGCCTCTCATGTTTAACCCTATATAATACACATGCAGAGTTCGCTCATGGTATGGTCACGCTTTCTCCACAGAGCCAGGCTAAACCACCAAATCCTGTATTTTTCTCTACTTTTGCATCTGTTCATTTCCTAAAACTAAACGGAATTTTTTTTTTCAAATTTCAAGTTTGTTTCTACAAAAGAATTTCTCAAAGATGAAGGCATTAACTCACAAAAAACACATTCCCCTCATTGACCAGTTTGTATAGTCCTGAAAAGAGCATTGTGCAAGATGTGACATAATTGCCAATTAGAAATGTGAAAAATATTGATAATCTTGATTATAATGGTGATAATTTTATATGTGTGTATCTATATATTATATTATACTTGTATGTCAGAAAACTATAAAGAGCATTTGTGGTCTCAGAGCAAATAAAAATAAAGAAAGAAATAAAACTTAAGGTGATATTGATTCCTAAGTAATTATTTTGAAAAGAATCTACATTATAAAACATAGCATAATTATTAATAATATAATATCCATCTTTAGAAATGCCTGTATGATAAGTATTACAGTGACCTGTATTAGTTTCCTATTACCATTGTAAAGAAAAATCACCATAGCATGTTTATCTTAAACCTTCAATGGTAAGAATTCCAAAATGAATTTTATAGTGATTAAGGCAAGATGTAGGCAGAGCCAAATTCTTTCTGGGGGCAGAAGTAGAAGCTCTTTCTTAGCCATTTCTGCTTTCAGGTGCTCTCTACATTTCTTGAGTTCATGCCCTTTCTTCCATCTTGAAAAAATATAGCTCTGATCTTTGCCTTTGTAGTCACATTTTCTTTTCTCTATCTTGACCCACTCACATTTTTTTCCTCCTGATCTCAAGATCCTTAACTTAAGCACATCTGCAAATTCCCTTTTTCATGGGATATAGTCATCCATTATAGGGATTAGAATGTGAGCATCTGGGTGACGCCATTAATTTATCTACCAGTCTTTAAGATGTATTACTCCAATTACATACTTAAAAGAATAAAATGAAATAGAACTTTTTCTCCTCATTTTACATATGAGCTAATGCAGGCACAAATCTAACAAATGACTGACTCTCTCTATTTCATCTACAATCTCATCTTTTCACTCGAAAAATCTGCTGATTCCAGTCTTTCCTACTGGGAAATTAGGAACACACACACACACACACACACACACACACACAAATCTACATTTCAGACTTCCCATTTGTTTTCAAAGATGTGTATTAGGATGATGAAACTAATGGTCAGCTCTACTCTCTGTATGGTCATCTCTCCAATGGCTCCAACAGCAACATCTCTGAACTTGCAGAAATTCTGGAGAAGCAGGTGGGCTATAGCAGCTGTTGACACAGGGACTTTCTAAAGTTCAGAATCTCTTCCTTCAGTAGAGACTTCTGAGTTTCTTTTTTTGGTGACATATTTTTAAAATCTCCCCTGTCTCTTATCTTCTCTCTAGACATTTCTGGGGAAAAGCACTTTAAATTTGCTGTTTTAGTAACTACATTGAAATGTTTTTCTTTGAATAATTCCTGCTGAGCCCTCTGGTGGTGGCCACAGGGCAACACAACCTTTCAAACACCTATCCAGTGTGCCTGAATTGTATACTATCTGACAGCACTTCACAAATCAGCCGTTGGGTTCCATTCGACTATGACATTAAGTGGAATATAGCTCTTAAAAGACTTGTATTCTTGGGTAAGCATTAACATTATTCTCCTATGACTTGCCCTTGCCACAATAATGCACAAGCATAATAATGAAAAACAAAATCTAGGTTATACTAGTCTATGCCATTATTACATAAAATCAACATTCCAGTTCAATTCTAACAATAATATAAAGTGTGTGTGTATGTGTGTGTGTGTGTGTGTGTGTGTGTGTGAGAGAGAGAGAGAGAGAGAGAGAGAGAGAGAATTTACATTAAACACACACATATACCCAAATTCATGTGCATACATCCACACACACACACACACACACACACACACACACACACACATACACACAAACACACATTATTGGATGAAAGCTATCTTGATACAATTAACCTCAACTGAATTAAATCTTTGTGGACCACTGCTTTTATCTCAGCCTGGTTATGGGGTCCTCTTCTGGAATGTCCCTCCCTCCCGCCCTTCCCTTAGGACTACGCAAATGCCTTAACACAACTCTATGGATGTACTTGTTCAACATTGTCTGGTTCGGTTAACCTGCCTGATTGAAATTACACTATAAGCAACTTGAGAGGACAGTTCATACATTATTCATCTACATACCATATATAATTTCTGAAATATGATAGAAGTTAAAAAATAATGGGCTGACTGTAACAGGCTTTCAGTCACACTGTAGATACCTGAGGTCAAGGGCAAATGTGAAGCCTACAGGGGAATCTGATAAGGCATCCAGGCTTGCTCTGTGTCCTCACCCCATTATTGGACTCAGTCCTTCATCACATGAGTGGATAGATTTTTTTTATTGCCACTCATTTTCCAATTCTAGCATCTACTTTCCACTCTTGTTTTCTATCTCAGAAATATTGCTCATGGAAATCTAGAGCTGTTCAGGTTTGGGGCTAGAAATTGAATAAGATGGTTTAAAAAATGGTAGACTATTATGAAGCAATCCAGAAAATAAGTTAAATGAATAAATAAGCATTTATTTTCAGAGTCCCTATAGAAATACTTTTGACAAGAAAAAGAAAACATAAACACAAACAACAAACAAAAAGACAAAATGAATGTATACTGCTACAGAAGCAAGAAGGCAAGCAAGAAACCAACCTACATCTGCATTCGTTTTGTTTGATAGAATTGCAACTTGAGAACCCTGCTGGCCAAATGAGGCCTCACACAGATCCCATTATGTAATTCACTGATTACTTGGTTCAACCCACTTGAGGCACTAAAATCTTGGCCGTGATATTAGGTTGGTTGGTTAGTCAGGTAGCTTTCTTTAATAATACCTCAAGGGGTTACAGCTTTTGGCAAGAACAGAACTATTTCTAGCTTAATTGTCATATAAAGTTTTCCGAAAAGCACAGCAGCCACTGACCTTAGGCTGCTTCCTGTGACACACTTTTCGACATCCCTCCCGAGTGTAATAACATACCCTGAACTTGCCATTTAACAGCTTAAACCCACAGTAGACAGTCCTGTCACTACTGTCATTTTACTTTACCTGCAAAGAGAAAAATAAAGGTCAGGAGTGTCCCTCAGACTTCTGAACCCCCATTTTTTTCTGTCTGAGTCAACCTCCATTAGCTTCTTTTTTTTTCTCACAGAATGGAGATTCTTAGCTCCGAGCAATTCAAACATTTGCCTTCCTCAAAGCCTTGAAATCCCCTCACTTTTATGTTTTCTCCTTCCTTCAAACTATCAAACAATTCCACATGTAATCTTTCTCAAGTTTGTGTTTGTTATATTTTCCTCCCACAAGTTCCATAAAGCAAAGAACATGTATGTATCTTACTGTTTATTGTGCATGGGGACACCTCTATCTTGTTCCTATTCACTTACCAAACTGGTGGTTCTAAGAATCCTATGGTATGTAAAGTCACCACAATGCAATGTGTAATACTATAGCCTCCTACAGAAGGTGATGAATTCAGGAGAACCACACATCATTTCAACAGTATTTTCACATATTTTAAAATTCCTAGGAAGGTTAGTCAGAAATTGTGAAAAATGCTTAAATTCCAAGAGAACTTGACTTACCGTCATTGCTTTCTGCTTTTTGCAAAACCCAAAACCTATTGGACCCCTCTGGCTGGAATTATTTTCTTTAAAAGAGTCTCATCTGGAGGCTCTTTCCAATCAGCCATAGCCAAATTGGCCAAGTGTTCTGCCAAAGAGTGAAGGCATTCTCATCTGTGCACAGGTAATTCCTTTAAAAACTCATGCCAAAATGAATAGTAGTGATTCCCTGCTCAAATATGTTGGCCTATTTTTCTCAAAATAAATCATTAGAATAGAAAAGAATTGTAGAAAAGAGAAGAGAAATGAATTTCAAAGATATGTTTGGTCAGATTTGAAACACTGAATTTAATGTTGCCCCACATTCCCTATAGATAAATTAAAAAAATGTATTAAAGCATCAAATAGGTGTAAGGAATAATGACATAATTCTACCTGCCTACTTCCTTATTGTGAACATGTGAAGTCTTTTGAAAATAGGAGCTATGAAACTATATAAAATTGCTTTAGCCTTAATAGAAAGGTGATCTTTGCATCTACCAATTGTATGATCAGGAATTATAAAACAGTATGGGAGGAGAAGATACAATAATCTTCATTTACTTCACAGGCTTAAAATGTCTGATGAAGAATTAAATTTGATCTTATGTTTGGCTACCCTCCAAATATAAAATAAATGTAATCTTATTCCCTATTTACATGTCTTCTTTGCTAGAAGATTGTCCCAGACAGGGAGTGGTGGCTCATGTCTCTCACCTCAGGAACTAGGGAGTGTGAGGCAGGAGCTTTGAAAGTTCCAGGTTCTCCTGGGCAATTTACTGAGACCCTGCTTCATATAAAAATTGAAAAAGGCCTGAAATATAGCTCAGTGGTAAAGCACACATGGGTACAATTCCCAGTACCAAAATAATAATAATAATAAATAAATAAATAAAGTTGTCCCATCAGCCTTCTTAGCAGATATCCCTCATTTTTTCCTTCTATCTTTGTTGTATTGGCTATGAGAAATTGGAAACATTGCAGGCATAGAGTGAATATCATATGCTATAGTAAACTTTATATGTTGTGGAATTCTTAGAATAACTGAAAAAATTATCACCTTGATATATCTAGATACTGATTCTCATTCAATATCTGTGTGGTTTTGTCTGAAGATAAGCCATTGTAAATGGTTAAACATGCTGACATCGAACAGTGTAGTACCTGACATAATAGACAGACTTTGAACTCAGCCTCACACTTTGCACAATAATTTTTATTCTACTTCACCAATAGGCCAGCTGGATTTCAGTCATGATTCTTAAATCTCATCTCCCCTGGCCCATCATTAAGATATCTTCTTGTATAACTTGAATTTTTGGGTAGCAGGATGGTAAAATATAAGGAGGGAGTTAAATTAAGCATCCAGAAGTAGTATAATAGTCCTCTAAGTTCAAAGAGTATACTTGAGGTTTCTACTCCAAGAAAAATGTTTTTGAGACTTATCACAACACTATAGGGATTGAGTTCAGAAATATTTAAAAAGTACAAAGTTACATGGCAGACAGATAATAACACCTAACTAGGAAGATTGGTTGTTTTCAGGTAAATCATCCAATGCCATTTACAGACATTCATTCTATTATTTATTAAGGTACTAACTTATACAGGAGTCATGAAGCTTTTGAGTGTTCAGATGTATAAGACATATTTATATGAATTGTTCTTTTTTTATATTCCCAATTTCATTCCTCAAATACCCTCTAAAAGCTATTACATTTTATTGAATTACTTATTGAGCAGTCAAGCTCGATCTTTTTACCATCTTACATTCTAAGGGCATGCCATATTGTCTTAACCATTTTATGTTTTATCCACTTTGTATGCATAGCTTATTATATTTATGAATTTACATTTGCATATGCGATCAATTACAAACCACCAGCACACAATGCAATATGATATTTTAATTCAATTTCACTTTCAATTGGTTCCACGTTAAATATTAATTCAGTTTAATGTGAGTGCACAATAGTGTAATTACATCAAGCAAGAACAGACAATCTATTTTTTGAACATGTAGAAGATATATATACATGTCTACTTTCTTACTATAAAAAAATACTGAAAGCTGTCATGCATTGAATGCTCTTTTTTGTTTTCCTCTAAGTCACTTCATCAAGGAATAAATTGCGATAGTTTCAAATAAATTTTCACAGAATCATTTGGTCACTTTCCCCCCATAAATTCAAAATAAAGCCTCTGAGATTATTCACGGCAGAGGTTGAAAATTGCTTGCAAATCTGGCCTGGAACTTGTCTCTGGATGTGTTTGGTTTTTCTGACACACAAAAAAGGGCCTGACATTTTAATATTCGATTACTTGCATAAAAGTATAAAGCAGACATCTTGCACCTGGCCCACACTCCTGCCTGGCAAAAGTTGGCTAGATTTAGGTAGCCAGAGACTGACCCCATTTTAACAGAGGACATATAGGCAGTTTGCTACAGCCCTACTGCATTTCCTAATATGATGCTTGCGTGATAGCATTTATAATATACTGTATCCTGCCTCATGGGACAATTTGTGTTTGCTTTACTTAAACTTTAATATCCATATTGTGTAAAAACACAAAATGCAGAATATTTAAGTGAAGAAGAATTGTGTCATTGCTAGCTGAGAAGCTATACTAGAACCATGACAAGCAGAGGGACTCTTCTAGAATCTGTGCCCTTTATCTGTTCCTATGATTATCAAGTGAAAGTACCACGCATTTTAGTCAGCTTTGCAACACTGAGCAACATACCCTACAAAAAAAAAAAAAACATAGAGGAGGAAAAGTTTATTTTGTCATATGGCTTCAGAAATTCAGACCATGATGGCTGACTTCATAACTTGGGCCTGAGGTGAGAGAGAAAATATTATAGCATAAGGGCATGGCAGAGGAAAGCAGCTTAGGACATGAGTGCTAGGACAAGAAGAGACAGAGAGAGAGAGCTTCACTCACCCAGGACAAAATATTAACCACAAAGTCACACCATCAGTGACCTACTTCCTCCAGCCACACCCTACCTGCCTTCATAACTGCCAAATTAATCCCTCAGTGTATTAATCCACTGATTAAGTCACATATTCAGAATTTAATAGTTTCACCTCCAAAAATTCTTGCATTGTCTCACACATGAGCATGTGGGGAACATCTCATATCCAAACCACAACAACATGTTTGTTCTTCAGAATGCTTCACTGTGTCTCAACCCACGACACTTTCCCTACTTTTTTCAATTCAGTTTAATGAGGAACACTGTATTTACAAAACACATTGTATCATTGAGCCAATACTATGTAATACAGCTAAGGGAATTTAAAAGAAATGTTTATTTTTAGCCTCTAGGAGATTGCAGTAGGATGGGAACATAAAACAGGAAATATTTTACATCAGGAAATGCTTGATAATTGTACTGTGTTTTTCCTCAACTCATTACATATTGAAGTGATTTCAGAGAAACTTGTGCATGTTGAGTTTTTCAATAAACAACTATGAGTCTGCAAGTCCATCAGACTGCCTGTGTGAGCTTCATTCCTTTTGTTGAAGAAGTGTCTAGCCTAGGTTTTAAGAGCACAGAGTAAGAAAAGAGGGGACCTGGGTTGGGCTCCAGTGGTGCTATTAGTTTTGAGCCCTGGTGTAAGGCACCTATTGCCTCTGGACCTCACCATCAGACCTCTTAAATTCAGACAACTACAACAGCATCTCCCTAATAGGATTGTTCAACAGATTAAATAAGCTAATATTGTAGAAAACTCAGAAGAGGGGCTGACATATAATTAGTATTAGGTAAGATCTTATTAAAAAAACAAAGCATCAATAAATTCCTCAGTATATCCAAATAGGTGATCAGCCTTAAATTTTTAATCTTTGATTTCAGGTTCTGACTTGATAACATCAAAATATGTTAAATGTGTAGCAAATAAATTAAAATTGATCTTATTTATTTATTTATTTATCCTTACTGGTATTTGAACTCAGGGGCACTCGACCACTGAGACATATCTGCAGCCATATTTTGTATTTCATTTAGAGAGAGGGTCTCACTGAGTTACTTAGTACCTCTCCATTGTTGAGGGCCACTTTGAACTCATTATCCTCCTGTTTAGCCTCCAGAGCTGCTAGTATTACAGCAGGCATCAATATGTTTGGTTTTTAGTTGATTTAATTTTTAAGATATCATTAATACTACTGTATACCATTTTTAATTATCAAAAACATAAACTTATACATGGAAATTCACTGTCTAAAATTACATCCCTTAAAGTTTCTATTCAATTTTTAAAATATAAACAGTGCAGCTTATAATTTCCTACATAGCATAAGTTCAGAAATTGGGAGTTTCTTGAAAAACTTATGCTGAAAATATATGTTGTTAATCAGGAAGCAAAATATCTTATCTGTCTCATCAGTGGTTGTCATAGCTCTTTTCTAAAATAATTCTACTGTGAACTTTATCAACATTTTAAAAAGTTACTAATTATGTTGTGTTCTTTCTGGGGACTCAACTTCAAATAAAGTGTTACTTCTTTAAAACTGTTCTCACATACTTTGTAGTTAATATGGTTTTGATATCCTCAGATATTAAAAATATTCTTCCTAGACAATTTTAATTTGCTACTAATCTAGGGTGATGAAATATCCAAAAATGTTGAAATGCCTTACAAAAACCAGTGACCTAATTTTATGTGGAAATATAATTTTAAACTAGTGTAGTTCTGATCTAGATTATATTTTTCCTGCAAAAATTGATTTTGAAATGAACACCATGAATCCTTAAGAATTATTTACAAAGAGGACTTGGTTCAAAAAATTTATAAATGAATACATGATGGAGTAAGAAAATAATACAGACTGTATCTGTCTTAATGCCTTTATTTAAAGGAAAAGAACTTTAAAAAACATTGTAAGTTGTCTGAAGTTTATTCAACAAGGCAGTGAACAACTTAAACTGGATGTAAATAAATCTACTGCCTAGTTTGTCATTAAAAATATTTAATGTATAGTAAAATGTTAAACAATTCTCTAGTCCAGAAACTAGAACAGTATTTGGATACTATGTATAGCAATATTTTATTTACTACTTTTTAAAAACACTGGAAATCATTAACATTGATGACCTTTTAACAGAAAAACACTAATCATAAAAAAATTATTGTCAGGTTAAAGATTGTATTGGCCCATAGATTCATAATATTTTCTGCACTTATTTTTAATATTAAAGATTTTACACTCAAATATCTCAGTAAATGAATCTCAAATATTTTTAATTGAGGGACAGTTTTATTCTTTCAAGATACTCCAAATTTAGCTTACTACCTCATTAAATACACCATCATTTTCATATCTCCCACCATATCTCAAGATTTTTAAAATAGTGATACACACACACATACACATACACACAAGCAGACTCATTGTTTAAAGGACACATTAGTCATACAGAAATTAAGTGCAACATGAAGGAAAAAGAAATGCTTTTCATGAAAAATAGTCTTTGATGTACCACAATTTAGTGAAAAGGTATGAAATATAGGGATCCATAAAAAAATTTAAGTTAGTTTATTATCCATCCACCACTGATAACACTATAAATATTTTGCTGATTATTCTCACAGCATATTTATCATCTATGTGTATTCCTGTATATGTCTCTGTGTGTGTTATATGTTAACAGAGGATGATATAGTAAAATCTCAATGCATGACAGTTGATTTCTTTGTTCAAGGAGGATATGTGTACTTTTTAAGACTTGAAATGCTTTCTGGAGGATAAATATACTTTTTCTACTATTTTAAAGGGAGTTTCATAGTTACTTATGTCTGTTCTACATTTAAACAATTTGATAAAGTGTTTATAATGTTTTACATTTAAAATAATGGATTTGTTTATATTAATTTACATCCAGATACAACTGGCCACATTTTATGAATTTATAATTTTGGTCTAATCATTCATTTTGTTAGATATTCACAGGACTGTTCTCTAGGTGATGAGGAACCTACCCAGTCCTCCCCCCCTTCTTACTTGCAGTTCTCAAATTGATAGTAGAGTTGTTGGAAATGCAATATCCTCTGATGAGGAGGCTGGGGACAGCACACTGGGTTCTGTTACAGTAATCTCATTCCTAAAAAGTGCACAGACTTCAACACTTTGTCTCAGCATTTTATGTTGTCTAAGGGCATAAAATCCACGCAAACAACTTAATGAGGTCTCTCTGCTGTGGTACAAGTGGGCCATCTATAGATGAGGCTCTTCCTGTATGAGGCAGCTTTCCTTAGCCTCAGGAACCAGTTTAGGATGAATTTTAGGCTTTTGTTGTTGCTTACAATGTAGCTGTAAGCACTAAATCTACTTCATGTAACTTGTTGTGAGCATGGGTCTTTTGTCTTTGCAGACAAGTTGGTAACCATTTCAGTTAATCTGCTAAAGGACATCAGGAGACTGCTTTTTATTCATGCATTTAAAAAATATTTTAGTGTATACAGTTTATGAAAGTAATTTTCCTAGATGGTGAAATTAAAAAGAGATTAAAACAAACAAACAAACAAAAACAATAAACAAACACTGCCAGAGCAACAGTTAACACTTCCCCATCATAATTTAGATTCTGATAAATATATATGATGAACAACAAGATAAGTTAATATATGATATGGCATTCAGGGTTGATTAGTACTATGAATACAAATAAGGTAGAATAAACAATTAAGAATTATCAAAAAATATTGTTTCTGAGGTAGTTTAAGAAAGATTTTCCAATGAGGCAACATTTGATCAGAGATGTTAATGAAGAGATGAAATTAGCAATATTTCTACCATGAATCCTATAGTGCCATAGAAGGCAATGGTGGTAATAGCCACATAAGTGAGAAGCAGATGGTTTTTCAGTGAAGTCTTTGGGAAAGAACCCAGCTGTGGCTTACATCTTGCTTGCCATTTTGTGAAATACTGGTCAAGGGACTAAAGTAAGGCAGGCCTAGATTCCTCACTCATAGAAAGCATGGTATGAGATGCTATGAAATATGACTATCTTACAGTACTACATTTGTGATAATTTGTTACACAGCAATTGTAAGCTAATATACATCTTATCACCTGAATGGTGAGTTGACAAAACATATACTTTAAAATGTAGAAGTGGCTTTGGAATTGGGCTATGAGCAAAGTCTAGAAAATGTCTCAGGATCATTATGTAGAAATACTAAATTTACTTGAATGAACCATTAATAAGTGTATGGTGGGTTGAGGTCTCAAAAATCATGTGAGGTACACTTTTTATACAGTGACAGAAAGCTTAGTAAAATTGCCTCCTGCAGTTATATGGAAAAGTAGTGTATTTCTAAGCAAAATATGGAAGGTGTATTTGATTTTTTTCTCAATACAGCAAAATGTGAAAAATAAAAAGATAACTTGAATTAATAGAAAGAAAAGCAGAAAAAGTACAGGTCTTGATGGTTTTCAAAGTATTTTGCCTCTCAGGTGGCAAAAGAATTACAATTCAGAAATGTCTTCTAAAATCATTGCATAGTAAAACCTAAGGGTGTATATATAAAAAGTATTTCACCAGAACTTCAGAAATATCAAAAGGTCAGTGTATTCAGTTACACTAAGGGTCCTTACAGAGATCAATAAGGTTTCTGGCAGGTCCTCTAAATCAATCCCAAGATGGAGGGGCTTGGATTTAAACCCTCTGAGCAGAAGATGAAAGGGAATTACATCAAAATTTTTATGACTGCATTTTTATTATTTTTACTAATGAATTACACCCCACTGAAATCCCTAGCAGATCCAAAAATTTCTTGAGAAAATGATTTTAGCAGACATATTGCCAGCTTACACCAAAAGAGACAGAATGATCATAGACTACTCAGAAACAATCAGAAGCTACCTTAACTGAGAAAGGATGACTGACAGAATGAAACCAAGACACAAGATGGCAGAGTGGAAAGTTGTGGAGAATTTATGTAAACCTTGAAATCTAATAAAGAATGTCCAACATTTACCCAGCTAGACTTCTGGACTGTTATTAAACAGGGACTCCCTGTTTTTCCCTCCCATTTCCCACTTCTTCAACTGGAACATAATACCTCAAGTTCAATGCTTGCCCTGCCATTGAACAGCACTTTGTTTGATGACTTGTCTCTCTTGCTTAGAAATCAGTTTTGTTCAGGAGTTATACTTCAATAAATATACTCATAAATCTAATTTGATCCAGTTTGACTTATGTGATGAACTTTAGATGAAGCAAATGAAATGAGGCTTGGGAGAATCTTAGGATTTAGTGGCTGGATTTTGCATGTGGGAATAATTGGATAGATCTATGCTAATGAAGCAGGACTCTGGATCTGGGCCCTTGCCCTTCCTGCCTCTCTTTCCCACCATCTGCAATAGTTAGAAAAATCACTGGGCTATATTATTACTAACTCCTTTAATCTGGCAAGTTTAACTTTCTTTTCAGAGAGTCTCAGGTTTTCAAGATTTAAACAAAAAGAAAGAAAGAAAGAAAGAAAGAAATGCATGACAATATGGTTCTTGCTTTTAGTAGAAATAGTTTGATTACTAACAGCAGCTACAGTATTGTTAGTCTTTAAAGTTTCAAAACCTAAGTGTTGTTTCAACAACTAAAACAAATATATAATGAGTGCTGAACTTGAAAAGGGATTGCATAGAGTAAATATGCATGCTGGGAATTGTCATTATCATCATTGTGGTTACATGATAAAGCCCACAAATTACTTATTTTGGAAATTTGACTTTGATCTGAAGCATACTGAAATAAGATTTGGAAGAACCTTGGGATACAGTGGCTGCATTTTGCCTGTGGGAAGAGTGTGGATAGATAGGGCAATCATCTCAGTGTGAAAAATAAACACAGGTTGGGATGAGTCTCAATTAAAGCCATTTAGAAGCCAGAAAATATGATCTCATTATAATGATGTATGTCATTGCAAAATCTCTCTCTTTAAATGACTTACCATTTCCCTGAAGAACCTAACACTTTGTCAAGTAAATAAAGATGGTGGACAAGGAGGAAACTAATTCATGGGGTCCATATGAGGGATAAAAAAATAAAAGAGCTAAAATATCCTGAAGAAACAGAATGTAATAGAATGAGAAATGAATGAATCAAACAGTAAAGGTGAGTAGGAGCCCTTCTTAATCTGTGATGTAAAAATAGGGAACAATTAGAGTAGAGCATCACAGCTTCACTGAGAATCAATTTGGGGTGGTGGGCGGCAGGGTTTTTCTCTTGGGTGTGAAATGATCATTCAGTGGAATGGTGTGTCTGACCTCAACTGTGAGGGAAGCAAACAGAACAAAACAACATGTGACTGTGTACACCCCATGCATGGGGTCTGTTATTTAATGTGGATTTGTTATGCAATTCAAAAATGCCTCAGTTAAATTTTTTTTTTTTTTTGGTTCTAAAAATTTGAAAACAACACCCCAAGGCTGCACAGACAGACCCTCATGCTTCTCCTTCCAAATAAACAACAAAGGCAAACTAAGGGTTGCAGTTGCCTACTCTGAGCAGGCTTTTTAAATTTGTTCTGGGCAGGACACTTGAAACATATTTTTAAGAATTTTTTTTCATTTTATTTTTAATGACAAACTGCACTGTGACTGGAGCAGAAAGGGAGAAATAAACCTTTCAAACTATAAACTCTTTTTGTGCCATAAAGAATCATTCAACTGCAAAAAGGAGTAAAAAAATACCTAATTTTAAAAATATCATAATTATATTGAAAGGTTTTGGACTAGATCTGTGTCCCAGCGAGGCTGAGAGCTACGCGGAGGCCGAGAGCAAGGAAGAGCACGGCCGTGAGGCCTGCGACTCCGCCAAGATCACCACCACCACGTCGGAGGAGCCGTGTCGCGACAAGGGCAGCCCGGCCATCAAGGCTCACCTCTTTGCGGCGGAGCCAGGCGGCCGTCCCCGGGACAGCGGGCGACTGGACAAGGCGTCGCCGGACTCGCGTCACAGTCCGGCCACCATTTCCTCCAGCACCCGCGGTCTGGGCGCCGACGAGCGCCGGAGCCCGGGCGGCGAGGGCGCGGCCACGGCCAAGGTGGAGGAGGCGCGCGCGGTGCCAGGCAAGGAGGCAGGAGGTGTTCGCGCCGCTCACGGTGCAGACCGACGCGGCCGCGCACCTGGCCCAGGGCCCCCTGCCCGGCCTGGGCTTCGCGCCTGGCCTGGCCAGCCAGCAGTTCTTCAACGGGCACCCACTGTTCCTGCATCCCCGCCAGTTCGCCATGGGGGGCGCCTTCTCCAGCATGGCCGCGGGCATGGGGCCCCTGCTGGCCACCGTGTCCGGGGCTTCTACTGGCGTCTCGGGCCTGGATTCCTCGGCCATGGCCTCTGCTGCCGCTGCGCAGGGACTGTCTGGGGCATCCGCGGCCACCCTGCCCTTCCACCTCCAGCAGCACGTCCTGGCCTCTCAGGGCCTGGCCATGTCGCCTTTTGGAAGCCTCTTCCCTTACCCCTACACGTACATGGCCGCAGCAGCTGCCGCCTCCTCGGCTGCGGCCTCCAGCTCCGTGCACCGCCACCCATTCCTCAGCCTGAACAGCATGCGCCCGCGGCTGCGCTACAGCCCCTACTCCATCCCGGTGTCGGTCCCTGACAGCAGCAGCCTGCTGGCCACGGCGCTGCCTTCCATGGCGCCGGCCGCGGGGCCCCTGGACGGCAAGGCCGCAGCCCTGGCCTCCAGCCCCGCCTCGGTGGCCGTGGACTTGGGCTCGGAACTGAACAGCGGTTCCTCCACGCTCTCTTCCAGCTCTGTGTCCTTGTCGCCCAAACTCTGCTCCGAGAAGGAGGCGGCCACCAGCGAACTTCAGAGTATCCAGTGATTGGTCAGTGGCTTGGAAGCAAAGCCCAACAGGTCTCGCAGCGCGTCCCCCTAGACCCCCTCCAGAAAAGTCTCTTCATTCCAGTTCGGTCAAATCTGCAGCGCACTTTGTTGGATGTAAACGAAACCACGGGCCGTGGGGTTACTCCCTTCCTTTTGCAGTGGTGTCTGGGAAAGGGCACCGGGCTCCCTTGAGAGAATGTCCCGAGAGACAGACCCTGTCGTCTTGGCAAGGTTTATAGATCTCGGATCTGGCTCAGATTCGGGGGGCTCAGAAACCACTGTTGCATCGAGCCACCCGGTGGAAGCATCTGTGTCCTGAGACTGCCATCCAGGCTGGTCTGGAAGCTGTGGCCCAGGAAGAGGTAGCTGAGCCCTCCAGGGGGGAGAGGTGTTGAGAGGCATTTCCCTTAATGTGGATTTATATGATCTATTTTTTTTTTTCCTTTCACCGTGTCAAGTGGAAACAAATTTTTTTAAAAATTGGGGGCAAATGCATACATTAAACATGATTGTTTGTGAAGAGTGAAAAACTTCATAGTGACTTGCATATTGGTTCTCAATAAATTACTGAGCAGCCTTGTTTGGGGAGGGAGGTCCCTGCCATTCTTGTTTAGTCTATATTAAGGAAATCTGTGTCTTTTTAATATTCTTGTGATGTTTTAAGAGCCGCTATAGGTCTCTTCTTGCATGTTCCACAGTAGTATAGTTGTGGTTTTTATTTTGAACGCTTGCTTTTAGAGAAAACAACACAACCCCATCCCCTCTCAACCTGTGCTCTCAAGTCTGCAACCCCAAGGAAGTGGGGGGTGGGGGGGGGACACAGAAGAGGGGTGGGGGAAATAAAAACTGAATTTATTTTATCTGAGCTCTGTAGCTGGATTGATGTCCCTCTTCGTCAGTTTGTTCTTTCCTGTATACGCAATAACAAGGTTTTAAAAAAAATAAAGAAGAAGCGAGACTATTAGACAAAGTATTTATGTAATTATTTGATAACTCATGTAAATAGGTGGAATATGAAAATGCTTGGAAAATTAAACTTTAATTTATTGACATTGTACATAGCTCTGTGTAAATATGATTGCAATTGTCAGGTTTTTGTTCTTGTTTTCTTTTAGTCGATTTTATTTCCAGGTCACAGAATTGCTGTTCACACTTAGAAAACAGACTTTCTGCACCTACATCTACACACTTTCAAAAGAGTTGTCTGCAAAATTTATTTTTCTTTTTTAATGTCAAGAGTTGGGATGGGGGGGGTTGTTTCCTATTTTAGCCAAATTTTGGGAGGAGTTAGCACTTCCCAGCTCCACTTGAAATTCCTGAAAATATAACCCCCTGAGAGTGGTCCTGGGATTGGTGTGGGCTGGGGGGAGTGCAGAGACTGTGGTTTGACTTCCCAACTTTCCTTTCATATTTGTATCTGCTAGTCTCTGATTTCCTCCAAATGAATTGGAATTTTAACTACTGTTGTCAATCTTGATGGCGTTTTGAATTGGTGCCTATAGAGAGAGTCTCAGTTCAAAAGTCAGGTGCTAAGGGATGGTTTAAAGACAAAAATTCATGAAGGTATATTTTGTGTTATAGTTGGCGAGTTCTTTGGTTTTCTGTATTTTTTTCCTCTTTAAAACATCACTGAAATTTCAATAAATTTTTATTGAAATGTTAAAAAAAAGAAAGGTGTTGGACTCGATTTAATCCTTTCCATTCCCAAATATTGGACTCAGTTCAGTTTCAAAAGCAATTAAAAATGTGGCAAATCCTTGGTCAATTTTTTTACCCTTAAACAGGGTCAATTCTGAAGTTGTTGTTACATTTTAATGGGTTCAGACTCAGTTTATGCAAGAGACAATCAAATGTTTGCTTTTAAAAGCCCTATAAAATGTAAGAGCTTTTAACCTTTTGAATGCATTAATAAAATGCTAATAACATCATGGCCGAGATCACATTTGGAGGTCCCCAAAACTCCAAATGACTGTTGTAAAAAGAAAACAGAATTTTAATCAAATGATCTGTTATTTTAATGGCCACTTACAAAACAGGAGATTTATTGAGAAGCATAAAGTTTGTTTGCATGAGTGGAGGGAAAGCTTTTAAGAATTACCTTCTCCTGGTTCCCTCCACTCCCAGTTGCTTGCAACATAATACTACCAAGTATTTGCCAATGTGACTGAGTCTACAGTCTTATTTCTCACAGAAAATAAAAAAAGAGGCTGGAGAGTGAAGATGGTGGTGCCAATTTGTCTGCCCAAGCTCTGAGTTTTGGATGCAGATTTTTTTCTGTCTTTCTTTCAGCTGAGAAGGATTTAGTGCAAATGTTTCTCCCTTCAGGGTGAGATATCCAATATCCATCCTGAGACCAGTCATCAGGCCAAACTTGCATGCAAAACTGCACAGGAGGGAAAAATTAAGTCTTCGGGTAACATTCTTGTCAAAATTTGCCACAGATCGCTAGTTTCCACTGGGCAATTATGGCTCTTTTTACCATTTCTGATTTCAAAACACATTGATTTTTTAAAAGTTATTCCTGATAACTTGAGAACCTTCGATCCTTTCCCCTTCCCCCAACTCTTCTTCCTCCCCTTTGAATCTCTGTTCCTCATTTCTTTCTATCCTGTCTAGAAGTGCTATCCAGTGACCCCTGGTTCTGATTAAAGTTTCTCAGGTGACCCCTGAATGCATTTTATTGCATGGCTGGTCATAAAATCTGCTTAAACAGCTGACTTATCCAAACTCCTGACTCTTCTGTGGATAGACCCACAGTCAATCCCCCCTCAGACAGAGAAGCCACCCCAAGTAAACCAGGGAAAGACAGAGAAGGCTGGAAGGCAGTCCTGGCCAGAACCAGAGAGCCTCCGGCGGGTGAGACAGAATGGTTTGGAAAGACAGCAGACACCTGCAAGTGTCCAGAGGAAGCTGATTTAATACTGTGTGTGGGGGGGGCACCAAGAGTAGAAACACAGGTAAAACAAGAAACAAAACCCTAAATCATATGTTGCAACACTGAAATAGCTTGCAAGGTAATATAAGATACTACAGTGTGACTCTTGATTCTCCCAAAGGTGTTAAAGGCTTGGTCACCAGAATGGCACTATTAAGAATTAGGGCCTAGTGCAGGTCTTTAGGTCCATACCCTTGGAAGGGGATTATAGGACCTGGGCCCCCTCCTTACACTCTCTCTTGCTTCCTGGTCATGAGGTGAGCAGCTTTGCTTTGCTTCATGCTCCTGTCCTAAGAGGTCCTGTCTCACCCCAGGACCCAAGCAACTATGGCCTGGAATGTCAAAAATTGCAAGTCACAACAAAACTTTTCTATTTGTAAGTTGATCATCTCAGATATTTTGTTATAGTGATGGAAAACACAAGGAGAAGGTGAGGCATCACTAACTCAGGTTAGTGTTAGATGATCCCCAGGAAGACATTTACTCGGATCTTGGAAGCAGAGAGGTTGCTGGAAGCCTTACCAAATTTCTGTATTTACTACATTTGGATAAAAATACATATAATTTTTTTTACATGATTCAGAAAACAATTTACAGTTAGCTTCAACTTAGCGGTTTGTTTTCATGAGCTGCTGGGTGCTGAAGGGAAACAAATCTGTAACATTCACCACCCTCCATGGACAGATTGCAGGGGCAGGGAAGAAGTGGTAACACTTGTCAGAATGGCCAGAGAAGTCAGCCTTGAAAAGGAGCATGGTGCTATTCGTAACCCAAGAGTACCAAGCCCTGGGCTCTCCCTGAAACTAAGACTCTAAGACTGTGTGTGTGTGTGTGTGTGTGTGTGTGTGCGAAGTCCAGTTTAACATTTGAAAGTAAGAAGTGTTTTAAATTCCATTCCCACTCACAAAGTATGAAAATAAATAAGTAGGGCCAGTTTTGATCCCTGAGCCAGAGTTGGACACAGTGAATGCTGGCTGAGGGGAGTCCACTTCAGCCTGGTTTTGACCTGCATTGTCCTGATGATTAGTGATGTAGAGCGATTTTTCACACACTAGTTGTCTATTTATAGCTTGTTTTAGAGAAACATCTCTTTAGGTCTATTACCAATTTCAAAAATTGGATTATTACTGTTATTTTGCTGTTTGATTTCTTATAGATTCTGGATATCAACCTTTGTCAGAGGTATGGTGTGCCAATATTTCCTGCCATTCTGTAAGTGTGTTTCTTAACTTTGTCATTTGCTTCTTTCACTGTCCAGGAGGTTTTTAGTTTGAAGGAATCTCATTCTTCTCTTTTTATTTGTGTTGCCTGTCATTTTGGGGTCTTGTCCAAAATATCCTTGCCTGTTTCAGTGTCTCAAAGTGTCCCACTTTTTTTCTTCGAGTACCTTCACTGTTTTAGGTCTCACATTGGGTCTTGGATTTATGCTGGGTTGAATTTTGTAACTAATGACAGCTATGGGTCTAGTTTCATGCCTCTGCTCTCTGAAGAGAATGCCCGTTCTGCAGCGTGAGTGTGTGGCAACCTTATTGGAGATCAGCTGGCTACAGAGACTTGTGCTTACTTCTTGAATCTCCATTCTGTTCTCTTTGTCCTGTGTCTGCTTGTTTATGCCCATACCATGCTGTTTTAATTACTATTGTTTTTTAACATCTTTAGGGTATTTGTGGTCATACATGAATTCTTTCCTACTTCCGGAAGAATGTCATTGGTATTTTAATGGGCATGGCATTGAATCTACTGGTCACAATAATGTTTATGCATATTCATGAATATGGGGTGTCTTCCAGGTTTTCTCTCTTCTTTCTTTAATATTTTCTAGCTTTTTCTCTCCTGAGGCATTCTGGCTATTCTCAGTCTTTTGTGGTTCTATATAAATTTTAAGATTGTTTTTTGGTATTTTGATAGGAATTGCATTTTAGCTGTAGATCAATTTGGGTACTATGGTCATTTAAACAATATTGATTCTTCTGATTCGAGAACATGGGATATGTCTTTTTTGTGTGTGTGTGTGTGTGTGTGTGTGTGTGTGTGTGTGTGTCCTCTACAATCTCTTTAATCAGTGATTTATATAATTTTCATTGTATAGCTCTTTTACTTCCTTAGATAAATTTATTTCTAAATATTCTATTTTTTAGCAATTGTGAATGGAATTGCTTGCTCAATTTACTTTTAACAATTTAATTAATAGTATATAGTGAACTCTTTTTGTATGTTGATTTTGTATTCTGAAACTGTACTGAATTCATTTGTCAGTTCTAATGGCTTTTCAATGGAGTATTTAGGATTTTCGATAGATGAAATCATGTCATCTGTAAACATGGATAATTTTAATTTTCCTTTCCAATTTCTTTCTTTTTCTTATCTCATTGCTCTTGCTAAGATTTCCAGTACTATATTAAATAAGAGTGATGAAAGTGGACATCCTTTTTTGTCCTGTACCTACCCTTAGAGGAAACACTTTTAGATCTTTGCACATCTTATAATCGAAACAATTGTGCATTCTGTTATTTTCCATTCTAAAAATTGTTGCCTCTCTTTTTCTTTCTTTCTTTTATCTATCACTTGAGCTACATGGTGAAATCTGACTCCTCTTTGGAATGTAGTCATAGATGTCTCTAGCCAGTTCAGTTTTTGTTTGTTGGTTTTAGTTCCTATTTGCATCTTGTTTTAGTCAGCGTTTTCATTGCTGTGACCAAAAGACCTGACAAGAACAATATAGAGAAGGAAAAGTTTATTTTGTTCAGAATTTCAGAGGTTCAGTCTGTGGTTGGACTACTCCTTAGCTCTGGGCCCAAGGTGAGGCTGGACCTCCTCATCAGAGCTTGTGGCAAAGGAAGGCAGCTCAGGACATGACAGTTGGAGAGCAGAGAGAATGCTCCATGTACCAAGGACAAATATAAATCCCAAAGGCACATCCCCAGTTACCTCTTCTTCAGCCACACTTTACCTGTCCACAATTACTGCCCAGTTAATCCATATCTGAGGGATTAATCCTCTGATTAGGTTATACCTCTTATAATCTAATCATTTTTCCTTTGAAGATTCTCACATTGTCTCACACATGAGCTTTTGGGGGACACCTCATGTCTAACCACAACTCCTAGTGACTTCCCCTGCACTGTGTAGCCCCAGCCAACAGTTAGCCAGAAGAAATGCTCAAGCATCTCAAGACATAGTCTCCTGACCTCCATAAGTGAATCTGCAGGTAAGAGAGCACATTCATCCACTTCCAAGTCTTTCTCAGGCTGTACTTTTCACCAGCCCTTTTCTAGCTTCCTTAAGCACATGAACAGCCTCACAGTCGGCCAGGTGTGCAGAGATCATTGACCTCTCTTCGGTCTGACTAGAGTGTGTGCAGTTTCAGCAAGGAATAAGTTTGTGCCAACCACAAGTGGAGCCCCAGGCTAAAAGAGACAAGCTGTTGGCCCTCCTCTGCCCTCTGGCCTCCCACAAGTGGGACAATTGAAAATTAGGAAGGATGAAGCATGAGGACACTAAAATAAAATTCCCTGAAGTTGATTTTAATGGAGGTAAATTAAATGTACACTTAGGTGCTCTCTGTAAGATCAGAATATTTTCAACATTTCAGCTATCCAAATTTTCCACCAAAATAATTAGTTGGACCATGGATCCCGATTAATGAGGAAGAGAGGTAGTTTTGTCCCAACCTGTTCATCAGAAGTATGCATAGTGTGACATTCATCTAAATGCAAAGCCTTGTCTACTAAGGCAGAGTCTGAGAATGAGCTCAAAACAGTAGATTTTATTTTTCTCTATTTCTATGCTTCTTTAAGAAAAGAAAACAATGAAATAATTGTTCTATATTTTATAAAGCATGCACTATATTATAATACTGAAGAAATAATTGAGATGATTTATAGGATTTCAAAATAAGGCAGAAAGGGGGGAAATAAGTTTTGAATTACAAATCTACTTAATCCTTGATTTGTCTCTGACAGTCTGTTCACCCTGCTGTCGTCTGTTACTGGAGCCCTATTCCTAAGTATGCACTGCTTTTAGTTTTCCTAGATGGTATAAAGATACATGGGATTAAGTAGACAGCAGTAGGCACACCATGTAACAACTATGAACACCATATCCTCTCAAGAGTATACAGAGAGAACAATTTTCTGGGTCCAAATATTAACATCTGGACTCCAAGGCTTCTTTTTTATATTATTATTCTGAAAACAACAATAAAGTGTCATTCTATTGAGTCAGCAACTATCTTGTGTGTATCATTCAAACCATGTCATTCTCCCTTCTCCCTCCCTCTCCCTCTCTCTCTCTTTTTTTGAGTGTGTGTGTGTGTGGTACTAGGGATGGAACTCAGGGCATTTTACATGCTAGGCAGGTGCTCTACTACTGAGCTACATCCCCAGCCTCATATTTACCCCTCATCTCAAAAGTTTGTGTTCATTAAGTTTCTCAGAGTTCAAAAACATGAACTTCAAAACATACTATTAACACTAAGAGTATGGGGAGCACTTTTGCAGGATAGGATCACAGTGTGTGCAATACCACAGCCAACATGGCTTGTCACTCACAGAGTGAGGTGCTGTTCAGAATAAACGAATGAGACATGATCATTTCTGCCTGGAAATTCCAGGCTCTTGTGTGCCCCAAGAATACCACAGATGGCAGTTTCTCCAGCACTGTCACAGTGCCCTGCTTCCAAAGAATGTGACACCCAAGGAGGGCACAGCTGTGCCATCATCACAAGTTTAAATTTTACACTGGTGGTATCATAGCCATGGAATACAGTCTCTTAAAAATATCACAGCTGAGTTTTCAGATTGCATAAGTTGTTAATAAGAAGTGAGCTCCATGGGACTGGCTGGGACTGCTGACATTCAAGGACACATGATGAGGGAGTCTGCTTTGTTGAGGCCTCAGCTGCACACACTGTGTGGGACTATAATACCCATTGCCTCACTTGGCCTCACGACAGTCCTTGAGCTGAGCAATATTGTCCTTACCCCATAGATGAGCAACTGAGGATCTGAAGAGGTTAAGTTGCTTCCCAACACACCTGTTAAGTGACAGCTGAAGGAGGCTCACCAGGTCCCACTGACTCCAAAGCATGTGCTTTTCCCATTACAACTGGAATGTTTGGAATTCAGATTAAATTTCATCTGGGCCTGAATTAGAGACCTGCTCTGGGCATCTCTCAGAAGCCAAATAAAACAGAGGATAATTAAAACAGCTGATTCAACTCCTAACGAGGCACAGCACACCTTAGTAGCAAGGAGCAGACCCCACTGTTGGACTCAAAGACACAGCACCACCAGGAGGTCTGTTCCCATATGTTCTGCTCACAGATGCTGGGGTCACTGAGCCTCAGTCATGAGGTTGTACATGAACTAATTTTCCACTCAGGTGTTTGGTGGCCAAACACCTTCTGAGGAAGAGCAGCCCACACATTTTATGTGTGCAGAAGGACGTGAGGTGAGAAGTGGAGTGAGACCAGGTAGGAATTGAAGGAAGCCTGTCTCACCTTCTGCTTGTGTCAAACCCTAGACACAGTATTGAAAAAAGGGAAAAGATTCTGATGTTCCCTCCTTTGGGTAGTGCAGACACAAAGGGCTGCAGTTTGTGGTTGTGTCCTTGATTTGAAAGATGTCTGCCTGAAGATAATCATGCTGTTATACTGTGTTCTAGAGTAAGTTGATGATCTGAGTCACTTTAAAGTGAAGCACTGGCAATAGGTCTTCTGTGAATCACTTATTTTAACAATTTTGATAACAGTGTACATGCAAAGTACAGTTTGAGAACTTAAGAGATTTCTTCCTCTCCTGAAATTTGCCCTTTGAGCATCACTAAGTTTGAAGCATAAATCATGAAATTGACTAAAATTGATACTAGACAGAAAGCTGTACACAAACCTAGAGGGCAACAGTGAATTATTCTGTGTCACTGGCTTTCCCATTCCACTGAATTCTGGAAGCATCCTGTAACTAGATCTAGAAGGCACCACAGATGGCAAGGGTTAAAGGACAAGAGCCAAATTCCTGCCCATAGTTGGTAAAACGTGAAGTTTCATTTTTAAAAAAGCAACATTTTTCAAGGCTTCTGAAAAATCACTCTGCTCTTAAGGAGGCAGCACCAAGGACTGTCACAAGGAGAAAATTCCGTGGACTTGGAAGACACGCTGTGCAGTGAGAGTTGGAGGGTCTGGCTCTGCACCAAGGAGGCCAAAGTGATCACTGTGACATTCTGCAAGCACCAATGGATCCTTTGTTCTAGCGCTCTCACTTCTGGGAGATTTGCCAGAAGATTCACGTGTGCACATATGTGCACACACAGCAACACGATGATTCAGGAAATTCAGTCATATGGGAAGATCAAAAGCACAGCAGGCAATTTCTGTGACTCTGGCATTGTTCAGCAATCCTTCAATGTCCACATACAAATATGAAGGCCACTGAAAGAGTATGCAGATGGAAGAAAAAAAGAAACTTGAAAAAGCGTACCAAGGCAGCTTATTTTTCTCCCCTTCTCCTTCCACCTACCACGAGCTGTCCTGGTGCGTTGTCAATCATTCTATCGCACCCCTTTGAAGTATGACTTTGTCCCTGAGTCCCACAGAGTGTGTGCCAGCCTAGACTGATCTCACCTCTTTGAGCCTTCTGCCCTCCAGTGCACTCACAAGTGTTTGGACATATACTGGTGACTGGAGGGAATACGATCCCAGACCCAAGTGGAGTTGGCTACTAGACCACGCCATGTGTCTGGCACTGAACAAGAATGAATTGCCAACTGAAAATCAACCAGGTGACCTCAGTTTTCTTGGGGGAAGTAAAAAGAACAGCCATGTGTTTAATGAGAGAATAATGAAAAGATAACCCCTCTCCACACAAAGATCATTCAGCTGAAAATTGGGCCATATTTGGAGTTAGAAAAAGATGTTTAGTGGGTAGCCTTAGCAGAAGGGCCTCATAAGGCGGTCCTGCTACTGTGGTCTTTACAGATAAATTTTAAGGACATGTGGAGTCAGGGAGGAAGTGAATATTCAATTTAGAACATTTTTAAAAATATATTTAATATCTGCTTCTCTCATCATGTGTGTGGATTTTACAGGTTTTGTTGTGAATAGCTTCTCATCACATGTTGAAGAGGGAGATAATCATAATTAAACCTTATGCTATGCAGAACAGAAAGAAATGATTTGGCAAAGGTCATGTGGCAACGTGGTGTCCTAGGTAGCCAGGGAACTGACGATCTGGATGTGGTTGTGAGCTGTGCACTCCAGTGTGCCTGTCAGGAAGCCAGGCTAAGACTGCCCCAGTCACTGCTTGCACTTCCTCTAGGCATGGGTGTGGGGCATGATCATGGTGTCACCAAGAGGAAGTTGAACGTGGGTGGTAACAACATGAGCAAACTTAATGGAAGACATTTACAAATTACTGTTACTAATATGAAGATAGGAATGGGATGGGGAAGGATGAACTGCCCTTCAGTCCTGGTTTAGCATTGAACAGATACAAAACTGACCCCTAGCCAACAACCAATCCTTTGCAAAAGTGTTGAGTCAGGTAAGGGTGGGTGCTCTTTCAGGATATCCTCCAGGGACTTACTTCTCAGGCTTCTCTTGTGGTCCACATGGCTGTGTGGTAAGCCCATACTTAGAACCTAGCATACTGCTTAGCAGCAGGAGTTAAATATTCAAATAATTTTGGAAATAAAATATGAAATCCATAATTTCTGCACAATGAATGAGACATTTTCAGATCTTACCCAAATTTAGAGGTATTTTTTCCTACCAGAATTAAAGAATACAAACCCATCTCCACCCACAATACAGAAGAGAGTTAAGACTGAAAACTCAGATGAAACAAAAAAGCTGTAGAATCAGTATCCTCCAGAATCTCCTTATGAGTGTAGTTGCATAAAAATAAAAACAAGAAAATCCGAAAAAAAAATCCTGCATTTACTGTATGAACTTTGAAATATTTAAAACAGAGAAACCAAGTACTTTCTGTAGTAGTACAGTTCTGAGGCACATGGATATACACATTTAAACATAAGGTACAGAACAAGAACTTCACTAGGGTCAGGAAAAGTGTACCAAAGGAAAAACACAACCCAAAGTACATAGGATAGACACATCTCCCCTGGCCAGATCTGTACAAGTGTCTTCCCCAGTTCCCCATGAAGGAGGATTAAACGTTAATGTTCTGTGTAGTTTTTATGTTTGTTTCTATTATATAAAAGAATTTATTGCAAAATATTCCAAGCATATAAAAAGTTGTATAGGATAACCAGTTGTATTTCAGCACCTTGTGTTAGACCTAATTCTTTGTCAGAAAGAAGACAGAGCAGGAAAATGGAAAGCCTGCAAAGGAAATTCTCCTCCCCCACAATTGAATTTTCTCCCCTTTCTGCACAGTATAACCTGAAATGATGTGGGTTTGTTTGATTGTTTGTTGTTGGTACTGGGGACTGAACCCAGGGGTGCTTTACTCCTAAGCCATATTCTCCAGCCCTTTTTATGTTTTATTTTGAGATAGGTCTCATTAAGTTGCTGAGGCTGGCCTCTAACCCCAAATCACTGGGATTATAGGTGGGCACCACCACTTTATATTCATGTTTTATTATATGTGAAAGTATCCAAATCATTATGTAGTAATTGTTTGTTCATTTTAAAACTCTGCCTAAATGGTTCATTTTTACATTTTTTTAAATTTGTTTTTAGCCTTGCGCAATTTCCAACAGTTAGCCAAGGTGGGTTATATGTATCTAGTTTAATCACTGTAAACACTGAAATTATCTTGTATGTGTGTTTGGAGGCAGGTAATACCTTTAAAAATGGTGCACAACTATTATTTTTAGTCTTTGTTGTACATTTTATTTTACTGTTTTATTTTGAATTTCCTTGATTATAGTGAGATTGATTTTCTTTTCTGTGATATTCCTGATCATGTTCTTTGCCCATTTTTCCTCTAGGTTGTTTGACTTCATGAAATTAATTTGAATGAGTTTTTTTTTTTTTTTACATATTCTAGATACCAATTCTTTGACAATTATTTGCCTTGCAAATAACTTCTTTTTAGCTCATCTGTGTCTTAATTTCTGGACTGCTGTATTTAATGGTAAGGCCCAGCTCTACTTCTTGAATCAGCCCTATTTTCCATACATAGGTGAAGATCAAAAAAAGCAGTACAGCACCTTCACTTGACCTTTCCCATCAACCCTATTCCAGTTTGTGCTGACACACATTGCTTCTGACCCATGGCTCCATTTCCTTTCTTTAGCTTCACATATGATGTTTTGTTTGACATTTGAACTTAAATTATATATATATATATATATATATATATATATATATATATATATATATATATATATATATTTTCTGTCTTCTTAAAAATTTTGTCAAGCACTCAATCTGTGTCATCTCTGAGATTTTTGAGGTCTTAAGTAGCTCGCTTCCCATGCTCTGTAACTGTGGTAAACCAGGTCCCGTGGTCTAGCATGGAGCTTCCTATCAAATGCTCAGGGTTCCTCCCTGATTTTCCTTTGGTTGTACATCTGTGTCTTAAACCATCATGCTCATGTGTTCTATTGCTTCTTTAGCATCTGTTTCCTTACTCTCCATCAGCCTAAAAGAGTTTAAGCTTCATAAGAACAAGAAATCTTTTTTTTCCACCATGGTATTCTTGATATTTTTTGAATGAATGAACAAATCCAGATAATATGCTTTTTGCATAACATCTGATCTTTGGTAATCTAACTCTAGCACAAGTCTTTCCAGGTGAAGTTCAATCCCATCCTTGTACCATAATACACAGTGAGTCAATCTTAATCATTTTTGTTCTTATTTCATTCTCATAAAACCCTGATAAGTTTACTAAACACATTCTTTGTTGAGCTTCCATAAATATGTTGATTCTATATCCCCTTTTGATTCAGGTGAGTTTGTGATGCTCCCTGGCCCTGAGGTTAGGCGCTGCAGTTTCCACCTTGTTAGTTGGAACACTTGTTCATGGTGTCTGAACCATCATGTAAGAAGTTCAGCTATCCTGAGGCCACCACGGTGTGAGGAAACTCAAGCCATATGTGGAGGTCACATGGTCACATGTAGGAGCTCTAGGTGACAGCCCCAGCTGAGTCCTGCTTTTGATTTATCTTAGACCAATTGCCAGACATGTAAAGAGTCTCAAATGATTATGACCTTCAGCTGTCAAGTCATACCCAGCCATTTAAGTGTCTTCAGCTGAAGCCACATATGCAGGAGAGCAGAAACAGGCCATATTTTCTGTGCTTTGCTGAAAGTCAAAATGTACTTGGACAAGGGGCATGTCATACTGATGCTGAAGGCCAAAATTCTACTATTTATAGTGGACAAATTGAATCAACCATAACTTTAATTAAGAATTATAACCAAGTTTATGATTGTTGGGATTAACTATGAATGAAAATTCAACCCAATATGTGAACTATCCAAAGAAAAATATTGCTTTCAATATTTTTTGGCTATTATCACATGTTAGGAGAAATAGGAAGAAACATTTTTAAATAGAAGACTCTAGCAAATATGTTTTGAAGATTTCCTATTTGAAGAAATTACTGTGGAAGTACACTTCATCAAGTTGCCCAACATAACAAGACCCTTTGGCCCAATAGCATCTGGGAGCTTATATAATGAAGACCCAAGACCTCATTAAAATGCAAGGACCTACTGTTGATCAACATCAGAATACCTGGTGAGGATTCTTAATATAGAAATGATGAAGAGTCAGTACAAATGAACCAATATCCAGGACATATCCATGCTTGTCCCTAAGTCCTCCTCTAACACCAGTGGGACACTATTGGCCCATGCTATAAATATCTCTTAGAGGCATTTTGTTCTAGTAGTTGTTCTCTTTGAAACTCTCTTCTCCTTGGGAATCTGTGATTTCTGCCAACTATCTAGCTTTATATTCTTCTCTATGGGTAGACATGTGTAACTTGATGGCCTATGGATGTTCTAGCATTTCTGAAAATTGAATTTAATTTTAGACAGTAAGATATATGAGAACTTTTTCTGATTTATTCAACATTGTCTATCCACACTTAATAGATTGCCTAATGTAGGGAGGCAGTCACTATTGACTGAAGAGATGAGTGAATGAATAGATGAGTGGATAAATTAATTTCAAAACCATCTCCCTCCCAGCAGCACTCCCCGTGGTTTTGGAATGCAGTTGTCATCTCCATTTCCCCAAGTCAGGACCCTCAGTGACCTCTTAGACCTTCTATGAGACCCAATACACTCAATTGTTCATCAGTCTTTCTGTTCTACTTTTGGACTGTCTGTCCCTTTTCTTCATTGCCATGACCATTGCCCTAGTTTATCACCACCTCCTTTGTCTTGCACATAGCTATCAGAGGGGTAAATACGAGCTGTCTATATCACATCCTACCCAGCACTGCCAGCTAGCTGCAGGACCTAAGACTAATCACACTGGCCTTGCTGTGAGTTGTGGCACTTCAACGCATTGTCCTAGGTAAATGGTTTAGAATAGAGGCTTGGTGACAGTGACCGTTATTATCACTCAGTGCTTTTGTTTTCAGAACCCACTATTCTTCAGTGAATCCACTTTTCCCATAGGTAAACAGAAGCAAGTCCACACAGAAGAGTCCAGTTGCCAGCATGCAAGGCCTTTCCCATCTGATGGCTCACTGGTCCAGAGTCATTTCCTATTCTTCTCCTTCTGAATTCTAGTGATGCTGAATCCCTTTGCATTCTCTGTACCTGCCATCCTTCTTCGTACAGTCGCATACACTGTTGTCATCTCTTTGCAAACTCCTCTTATCGTTTAGATCTCAGCTGTAACACTGTGTTCACTGCTGAACCTTTCCTGACACCTCTAAGTAATGCCAGGTTCTTCCCTGAAAATGTCCCTTAACTTTGTGCCTATGCCACTTACAGCAACTGCTTCAAGTGGTATAATCTTCCTGTATTATTAATTGTTAAGGTAGCATTTCTCTATATTAATGAAATTGTATACTCATTTTAGAAGTAGTAGTTATTCTCTTTTCTGGCATATAGTATGTTATGCCTAATAATTATTTGTTGAATAAATAAGTCATGCTGTCATAAAATCATTAGGAATGACCTTTATTATTGATAGGTGAATAATATTTTGAACAAAGGACAACCTTGCCATCACTATTCATGACTCTGCTGACAGCCAATAGTCTCTATGTTTTGTTATATAGTTTACCTTCATATATTGTATCTATAATAGCAATACAGGCAGGATTCAAATTTCTGACAGATCACTTTTCTTATTTCTGAAGAATTTCTTCTAACATTTTTTTGCAAACCAGATCTACTGACTGCAAATTTCCCCAAATTTTGTGTGAGAAAATTTTTATTTCCTTTTACTTTTGAAAGATAATCTCATACCATTTTTAAAAACTAGATTAATAGGAGGAATGTCAAGAAAATAGAGGAAGGCAATCGGGGAGGGAGGAGGAGGTTAAGGGGACATACTGAGGATTGAAATGGAGCCAATGATGTTATATGCATTTATGAGTATGAAAAAATGAGCCCTATAACTATGTAAAACTGCAATGTACCAATAAAACATAAACTAAAAAAAGAATTCTAAAATGGGTTTTTTTCCCCCAACCATTAAATACACTTCACTCTTCTCTTAGTAATGGTTTCTGGGAAGTCCAATGTAATTCTTACTTTTGCTATTCTTTAGGTAGAATTTTTCCCCTCTAGTTTCTTTCAAGATTTCTTCTGTATCTTTGATTTTCTCCAGTTTGAATACTATATGTGCTGGTCTACATTTTGGTTTTGATCTTTCTTGATATTCTCTGCACTTTCTTGATCTTTGGTTTGGTATCTGTCATTAATTAATGAGCATATTCTTGAGCATATTTTTAATGAGCATATTCTTGAGCTGTGAGTTTCCCAAGTACTTTTCAAGCTTTTCCCCCTTAGGTGAGTGAGAAATCCTCAGTCATGATTGCCTCAAATATTTATTCTGTCCCTTCTTCTACTCTCTTTCTACGACTCCCATTATGTACTTGCTATACATGTTGTAGTTTGTCCATGGTTTTTGGATATTCTGTTGTCTTTTCCATTCCTTTTTCTCTGTGTATTTTAGAAGTTCTACTGACATTTCTTCAAATTCACAGATTATTTCTTCAGTTGTGCTCATTTTTTTTTGAAGAGCCAATCATAGGAATTCTCTACTCTTGCTAGTGTTTTTGATTTCTAGATCTCCTTTTGATTCTTAATATACACACCTACACCTAAATCACCTATCTGTCCTTGCATGTTATCCACTGAAAATGCATTAAAAATCTTTCTTGATTACAGATTCTTGCATATTAGTCATAGTTGTTTTAAATTTTCAGTCTAATAAGTTCAACTTCCCTGATGAGAATCTGGTTTTGATGCTTGCTCTGTTTCTTCAAACTATGTTTTCTGACCTTTAGTATACTTTACAACTTTTTGTTGAGATCAAAACATAATATACTGAATAATGAAACATGGGTAAATAAGTATCTTGTGAAATTTTTATGTTGCTCAGACTTGGAGTTAGGCTGTGCTTCATTTTGATGTACTTGTAGGTATTATGGGTCAAAATTTCCTTTGGTATCCTTGTATCTGTTCTCTGTTTTCTTTTTGTTTCCCTAGAGGTTTCTTCTTAGATGGAGTCTAAGACCTGTAATTCTGTGGGTTGTATTCCCTAGTTGTCTTCCACGGATTGTATTGATGCAATGGTAAGGTGTGGGGAGAAAGGTACTTTCCTATGGTGTCCTGTTATTAGGTCTGTGGTTTTTAATGAGCATGTTCTTGAGCTGTAATTTTCCCAAGTTCTTTTCAAGCTTTTTCCCCGTAGGTGAGTGAGAAATGCTAGAGGGGACTGGAGTCAGATATTTCCCTTCTCCCAGGTCAGTTAGGTTTTGGTAAAACCCCAGCTGTTTAGACTCAGGTAAAATGATTTCTCTGAGAGCAGGCCTTGTTGATGCTCTGGGTGAATTTAAATGGCAAATTTTATCCTTTCCTGCTGGAAACATAAGTGTTTTATCAGATTTTTCCCCTACCCTGTTAGGGCTCTTGGAGGTAAACTTACTAAAGCATAGGTGCTCCCCTAAGACTGGGCTCCTCTGGAGTTTTTAACTCCCAAACTTGTCCACAGAGATCCTCAGCAATCTGTCAGTCATAGTGTAAAACTTCCTGTGTTGGTACCAGTTCTTTAGAAGCTTTGATTCCTGCACTTTGGCTCTTCTAACTTGTGATTCTCTGTTATCCCTGCCTGTCCAATTTGGGGCAGGGGTTTGCCACATGACCCCAATTTTCTGATGGATACAAGAAGAATTGCTTATTTTCATTTTGTTCATATTTTTTCCCTTAATTTCAGGATAAAATTGACATTTTCCAAGTTCCCTACATGCTGAGCTAGAAACCAGAAATCTAGTTTGTGATATCAAAAATTATAAACCATGCTCATGTAGTTGCTAATAGTTTGTTCTCTAAGATAATAGTGACCATTTATTTGTCCAACTGTGCCTAAATGACATGGTTGCTGAGAGATGGGTAAATAACATCCCAATGTCATCTATAATCTGTGTTGAGTGTTGGTAACACTGTGTCAGATAAGTATTGTCTTTTAGCAGCCTTACTTATATTCATCGTGATGTGAGAACAGAAATTCTGAAATCAGTAGCTGCTTAATAGCCTAAAAGAATTCTTATTCTGGTAAGCTAAATTCCACAGGATGACTTTTTTCCTAGTAAATGATAGGGCAGCTCAGGAATGCCTGCCTTTTGGAAGAAAGTAATCCCAAAAAAGCTGGAGTCCTTCCTTAAAAAAATATTTTTGATAAATACAACTTTCATGAGTCAACTACAACACAGACCATGTCACACAGTTCTCTGGATAGCAACTTCAATTTTTCAATATATGTTTTTTTTTCTTTTTTACCACAAATCTGGATGTTTGAATAGAATAGAGTGTTTTCTATTGTGTTAGTCTTTGCTAATGCTCCAACAAGGACATCACCAATATACACACTGCATACAAATTCTAGAAAGCAGTGTCGCAGTGAGGTACTGGGAAATCCCCGAGGTGCCAGAGTCTGAAATGAAGTGTGATTTTACTCATAATATTATCATAAAACAACAATAGCTGTTCATCATTTTAATGAACTCAGATTGTACTGAGTTTTTCTACCCAGCAGGATAAGGAAGAATTTTTGATTGGATGTGTGTTCGTGGATGGTATGAACTCTGGTGTTGACTGTCAGTCAATGCATGAAGGTCTAACTGGTTTGAGACCACTTGAACTCAATCATGTGCCTGGAATTCTATTTTTTTATATTAACTTATCCTGTATTAGCATAGGGAAATTAGCAAAAATAGACCAAAGTTCTGCCTAGTGTTTCTTAAAAGCCCAAATTTAGGAGAATTCATTGGTTATGGAGTTTGCTGAGAAGGTAGAAAGAACATTTGATAATATGGACACAATGGAAATGATTTCCATTATATTGCTGTCCCCTTGAGCTAGGGCAATGGAAAGAGAAGTCAGAGATCTGTGAACTCTTAAAACGGAAGAGACCTACATCCTGGTTCTCAGGGGCCACAAGAATGTTCTGGAACCTGCAAGAGGAAATGGCTGAGCAGTCTTCAGCAGGCAGCCTCAGCAAGAAAGGATTCTATGCTATGCACATGACAGGAACAGGAGGAACCTGTTGGTATTGAAAAGGCCTTGTGCACAGCAGACATTCTAATGGACAGGCATGTGGCAGAAAGAGCAAAGTCAAGATGCCCATCCCCCAACCTTCACCCTATAGAAGAGCTAAGAACTGTGGTATAACCCAGGATGGAGAAGTTCAGAAAAACTGATGCCTATGGTTTTCTTCTTGTGAGCCAGAGGTTTAAAACTAAATTGATTTGGTGGTGCCTATGGGGTTTACAACATTTCTTTTATAGGAAATTTATATATATTTTCACTTTTATTGGATCCTTATGCTCTTCTTTAAAACCAAATATAAAACAAACCTATCATTCAAATGATTTGAGAGAATGTTTATCTAAGTCTCTTTTAACAGAAATTGTAATCTTCAGAAAATTAATAGTCATAGAACATGGAAATCTTCAGCATCTTATTCTTTTTTTGCTGCAAAACCTACTGTAGATTAGACCCCCATCTAATGAACTGAATATAAAACTGCAGAAACCCACAGGAACAAGGAAAATAATGACAAATAAGGAGCTCAGAGGAATACTATGACCCCTAAGACACCTAAGTCCTTCTGTTGGACCTTTTTTTTTGCAATATATATATTTTAATTCAAAGTGAATCAACAGTAATACGCCATACATTCTTAATTTTGACACTCACCAAAATAGTCACCTGGAAAACCCACTTTTTGTGACAAAGTACAGAAGGTTAGGTCACATTTAAATCACTGAGAACTAGAGAGAAATACTATTGCAAACTGTAATAGACATTACATCCATAAAAATTTTCCCAGTCCTTATTGTAATATTGCACAGTGCAATTGCTACATGGCAAACTAGTGTAGCATAGAAGTCAAAGCAAAAACAAACAAATCAAAGAAAGAAAGCCACAAGTCTAAAATTCTTAAACAGTTAACAGTTCAAACTTGGTAATCAAATCTATATCATTGGGTTCATTAAAACAAATCTTCCTACACCTTGCAGTGTATGATTTAACTTTCACTTAACACAAACCAAGTTTAAAATTAGTAGTAGAGATTTAAAAAATGAAAAGTTTTTGCTAACATAGTAATGTTTAATTAAACACCCTGAAAGAAAAAAAACACTAAATATCAGGATATTTGATAAAAAAAATAATTTGCAAATTAAAATAGTATGCAAATATGCAACCTGGAAATCATGCAGTGTTTTATTTAAGAAAGCATTAAACCAAAGAAAATTGTTAAAAAATGGTTTTAAATAGGGTATAAATCCAGATTCTGTGTCAATATGCTAAATTTAGACTTTAGCAGGATTTTGAAAAGTTTAAACACTTTAAAAAGCCCATGATTGCATTAAGAGCAGTGTGAGTTAAATGTGATATGCCTTTAACAATATTATTACTGTAGTATGAAAATGTCGACCTTTACCATTTAGTCAATTGTTAACAAGACTACCTCGGCCTTGGAACTTAAATAACAGAATATACACCATTTCAGGGTAGCAAACACAGCCCTGAACAAAAAGAAAACTGCACTGGTTTTGTACCTGTGAGATATGATCAATCTTTTGCACTTGGTGTTTCTGAAACATCCGTTGCCAGCATTGATTCTTTTCTAAGAAGTGAGCAGATACCAGTAATCTGCTGGACCATATAAATAAAATTAGAAGGCTGTGGAGGGCAGCAAATTTACTTAAATAGTGACTCCATAAACATGTCATCTGTAAATAATCTTTTAAATTAATCTTAGTCTACTCCTTTTTAAGTGTAATATATATATATATATATATATATATATATATATATATATATATATATATATTTCTATTTATATAAAATGCATAGAATTGATTAGTAAAAACACTGAAACTTGTGGGGAAAATTAAGTCCTTCATTTTCAGTGTGACTGTGTGACTAAAAATGTACTGCTGGTTTTTATTTTGTGATCTAATACTGTAATTTTTAAAATCAATTTCAGGCACATTTATTTCATTGATGATTATTAAATAAAACACTGCTTGTATTAATGGAGTAAAGAAAAGTTTATCCATTATTAGCTTATCATCAATGCTGTCCTAGAGCTGTCCTAGTGGTATGCAATTCATTTATTAAACAAACGCTGTAAATCCAAAACATTTGGAGAGTTTTACACTCAAATGCTTCGTACTGTTTATTCCAGTAAATGTTATAAGATTATATTCCAGATTTTTAAGGAAAAAAAGTTAAGTCAAGCCTGCAAGATACAGCTTTCGCAAGTGTCTACAATGCCAGTATGAAAATAAAAAATTAAGTTACATTGATACATCCAAGTTTTTTATATGCAGTGATGAACACAAACATTAATAGAGATAAAATACTGATGCAAATAACACACCCCAAAATAACATATGCAATTATTTTCCATCATTTACAATACAGTAGTTACAATGACACTTCAAACAGAAAAGCAAAGTAAAAAAATCAAAACCCCAACTTCTATTTCATGTAATTAGACTTATACAGAAATTAGAAGGCTAAATAACAACTAGTTAATCACCTAATTTCACAGCTATCTGAAGTGGCAATCATTATATAGCAGCTTATCTATGATACATTCAAGATAAATGATACAATTTATTACTTGTCTGTAAGCTAAAACATAGCCTCAGTTTAATACCTTTCCTTAAATTCCACCTCTACACTACAATATACTTGAGGTCTATGCAAAAAGTAGCTACCTTTTATATAGGAAATGGATGATTAAGTCTTTGGTGCTGTAAAAGCAACTTCATTTAAACATCACCACCATCACCACCAAGGGGGAAAGGGGGGGAGGGGACCCAAGACACACTTCCTAGGAAAAAAAGCATGTAATTTCTGTCCCTGATGGAATGTATTAAATAAGCAACACCACCAACAAGTAAAACAAGTACTACAATGTAAAAATACTATAAAAAAATAACCAAAAAAACCAATAACCCTCTCACATGCATAAATGAAAATTGCACACAAAGAACTCACATCTTTTCAAGCTTCAATAGTAAATATTCTGCTACTATTTATTAAATACTGCATGGTTTGCCCAAGCTAAGATGAAACCACATCATGAATCAATGAGCATTTTGCATTTTCTTTCATTATCTACTCAATGTCATGCCTACTGCACCTCTAAACATTTTATTAAGTCCAATTATACAGCAAACAGTTCCAAAATAAACTTAGATTGTATTGCAGTTTCACTTAATAGTATATAAAATGCTGTGCTGTGACAGTTATCAACTATCCATTAGATACTGTATCAATTTTTCTTAAGCACTACTAACTGCTTGCTTTTCTTGAAGCTAGATCATTCTGAAAAATCAGACAGCAGAATTCAGCTATAGCAAACATGCTGCCCCCTTAATAAGGAAAAAAACAGCTACTATCTGAAATCATACCACACAAAACCAAAAATGAACACTACTCTATCAAAAGAAAACTAAAGAGTAGGTCTGAATTTTAAGTGCTGCAGTCCTCAACATTTATAGATAGGTAGTAACATTAACAATCTCAAATATTTAAGGCACTATGTGTGGGAACGGTTTACAATGCAGCTGAGATTATTAGAACAACATTAAGAGCAAAGTCTAGGCAACGTTTTGCCCATGCAAAAGACACATGCAAATGTAAAGAACAATAGCTCAATTTCTCAGGTTAAGTGACCCAACATTTATACACTAAGACACAGATAATACAATTCACTTGTATGCTGTAATTCTGACATATTTGCATCTGTTGCTCTAATTGTACACAGAATGGCTTCCCAAATGTGGACGTGTCTTGCACTAGTTAGAAGGCAATTTTATAAAAAAATAGCAGGAGCAAAACTGGACTTCTTCTCCCATAAGTCACCTGTCTAGAGTTACTACATAAGAAGATAACATCACCAAAGACAAGTTATACCAAATGTGCAAAACACATTAAAAGTGAGATTTTTTAAAGCTCAAAGTTGTTTAAATTGCACCCAAGTCTACATGATTCAAAAATAATTTTCTTGTGCCATGGCTAATTTTTATTAAATACCATGTTTTTATTTTTAATCATATGTTTGTATCATTGAGCTTCCTCAATATACTTTTTTTTCACATATATGGATACTTACTGAGTTTTGTTGGACTCAATGGAAATCCAGTATATGCAGGTGATGCTGCAATGTAAGAATGTGGTGGGAAGATTGGTTTGTATTGAGTCTGATGAATGGTTGGGGATGGTAACAGACGGGGATTTATGCCCACTGGGACTTGGTGAACTATGCCACTGGGATGGGAGATATTATAAGTTGGATGCTGTAACATAGGTCTTGAGGTACATGGAGAGGCTAAGAGGTGAGCCACTGGTGCAGCACTACTGAGGGTAGCTGATGATGGGTATGGAAGCAGAGTAGGCTGTCCTCCAAGGTGCATATTTTCAGCCAGGTGGGCATGTACTGCTGTATGGTTAGGACTTCCATGAGAAAGAGTGAATGGATTACTGGTAACACTAGTAGGGATATAAGCTTGCTGTCTTCGATGCCCAAAATTTCCATTCCACTCTTGATGCCCAGATCCAAAGTGTTGAACTTGGCTGAAGTTCAAATGCTGCTGCTGGAATGCTGATGTCAATTTTTGCTGACGATTACCCACTGTGGAAGGCTGGTTTAATCTTCCAGGGGCAGATCGTCCTTTTATTAATGGCTGGCATGTAGAATCTGTGTTTGCCATATGCTCATCGGCATTTAATCCATTTTCTATTGCCATTGGTGGCACTACAACAGTACAAACAGCTGGCTTGGTTTCTATGTCAGCAGAAGTTGCCATGTCTGTGTTTTGATGAGTGTCCTCCACAAAACTGCTCTCTGCAAATGGACTGTCATGCCCTGAAGAGTCTGATGTTGGAGAGCCATCAACAGTATCACAACCACTTTCTTGTTCTTCATCTGACATACTGTTTGGTCTCTTGCAAGGGGATGGGCTGGACTGCCCTGAGGAGCTGGTGCTCAGAGTACTATCAGGACTACTTAATGAACACATCCGATCAATATTCAAAGTGCTCTGACAAGCTTCACAATCTAGATTACCTTTACATTCTCTGAGCGAATGTCTTGGTGAAGTCTCTTCCTCATCAGTGTCACTGCTGATAGTGATCACACTCACTGCAGCGATGATGATCGGCGATGATGATGGTTTGCCACTGCTTTTCTGAAACTGATGAATCAGAGTCCTGTCTGACAGATGCTTCACAGCAATCTCTTGCCTCTACTTCTGAGTTATGATTGTCCTGTGTTTCTACACAACTTACTTCCTCAACATCTTTTCCATTTATTATCTTTGGAGAAATAAATGCTGAATGTGGGATACTGGTATTCTGCAATGAATTACTCCTGTTCTGACACAGTTTATTTTTCTTGGTAGTGGCAGGCTGAGGCCAGACAACATGTGCAATGCCCACACTAATTGGCTGAGGGGCTGATAAAGTTATCTGATTTGTTAGAAGAGGCTGTGGCATCACTGAGTTGTAATGATTGCTGTGTGAAATCATTTTCCCCCAGTCTCCAAGCCTTTGTGAAGCAGCCACACCCTCAGAAGTTAGTGTAGCAGTAGCAGGAGCCATGGGTGTTACCTGCTGCCAGGCAGGTACCAGCATCTGCTGTGTTCTACCAGACCATGTCTGAGAGAGAACTCCTGGTCGGATCTGTAGAGGCTGCACAGCTGGGGCCTGAGTTACAAGTGGAACTGTATTGTCCACCCTTATTGAATAACTGGTGGGTTTACCATGTGCTGCAGGAATACCTTGAATAGCTGGGGGACAGATAATCAGTGTCTGCTGAAAAGCATCACCACGACCAAACTGTGCAGTTCCCGCCTGCAGGGGTATCCCATGGTGTACAACAGAGTGAGCAGACGTGGTTAATGCCTGACTTCTTAATGTTCCAATTTTAGTAAAATTTGCTGTCAGAGTAGCAGTGCCACTTGAAGTAACTGGTCTTAAAAATGAAGTTTTGTTGTGATTATTTGGGTCACATGAATTTGGGTGGGACTTACAAATATCCATAATATGAAAACAAGACTTCACATGGTTGCTATGAGGAAAATCTAAAAGATGTTTCATATTAACAAAAGGATGGTTCAGCGTCTCAACTGTAGTAATTCTTAAATCTGCATCAATCAGCAACATTTTCTTCAATAGGCTAACAAATTCTCTTCTATCCGCTTTCTCAGCCAAAAGATGACTTCCTTCCAAATCCATCACTGTGTTCACATGCGCTATATCATCTAGACTGTTGAATATGTACTTTCTGGCTTCTTTAGACTTCATTCCTGTCTCAGCTTCATGTTCTTCCAGTGTCTTTAATCTCCAACCAGAATGAGACATATCTGTTTCTCTGCAAAAAAATCTTGTGGACTTCGTACCCACATTTAATAACTGTTCTCCGGGTAAACCTTGAGTCTGAGAAATATATCGAATCTGATCATACTCCAAGGCTCCCGGATAGAGCGGCCATCCAAGAAATAATTCTGCAATCACACATCCCAATGACCACATGTCTAAGGCAATACTGAATATTGTTCCTGGGTTTGTGGACTTGTAAAAGTTTAAAAATACAGAATTGCCAGATTAACACCAAATTCATGATAGTGTTTGCCTTTATAGAAGGAAAGAGGAAAATAACAGGACGGGACAGAAAACAGAACAGAAAACAAAAATATTTCAACTTCAAAATGTTTTGTGTTTGCCAAAAAAGATAAGAGTGAAGAATATAATAATAAATACTTAACAAAGTAGTAATAATAAACAGTACCAAATATACCTATATTGTGCAAGCAAACATGCACACTATCCCACCTTCAAATGTAACCAAAGCTGTTCCCAGACAAATCTGATGCTTTAAATATGGTTTTAAATGCCTTACCAATGAACCAGGAAAAATGACAAATCAACTCCCTATGAGTAGCTGGAAACCAAAGCTGTCTTAGTCAGCTGTTTTCACTGCTCTGACTGAAAGACCTGCTCAGAACAACTGTCAAGAAGGAAGAGTTTATTTAGGGTTGATAGTCATTAAAATAAAATGATTACATAGATGGGTGGAACAGTAGACCAGATCCTGCTAAAGAAATTGCAAATAAATTGGAAAATAGATCTGAGAAAGTCATTCAAAATACAACAAAGAGATGTTAGAAGATATGAAGGATGATGCACTCACCAATTCCAATACATTTATAAATGCAGAATTTTATCATGCTTTTCTTTAATTATTTGAGATTAACATGTAATTTTTCCCTTTCATTCCAAAGTGGTGAATCACATTGGTTGATTTTTGAATATTTAATCGAACTTGCATTCCTAAAATAAACTCAACTACAGTGTTAAGTATTAGACTTTGTATATAATTTTATTAGATTTGCTAGTATTTTGTTTAGAAGTTTCATGTGTTTATTTGTAAAAATTAGCCTGCAATTTTTGTGTGATTTCATTTTTTTGTAATGTCTCCTTTTGAAACTGTTGTAAAGATTATATTGGTCTCATAAAATAAGTTGAGAAGCATTTCCTCTTTCTTTATTCTTCCTCAGAATTTTTATAATGTTACTATTATTTTTTAAATCATTGTAATTATTGACCCTTACTGCCATCTGAACTTGGGGGTCTTTTTTGGGGAAAATCACATATTCAATTTCTTGAAAAGATATAAAAATTACTTATATGTTTTAATTATTTGTGTCAATTTTGATAATTTTTATGTGCACATTTCTTCTGAATTTTCAAATTTATTAGAATAAAATCATTGATGATACTCTCTAAGGATTTATTTGAGGACTGGGGCAAATACCTAAAATATATATATATATATATACCTAAAATATATATGAACAGTGTAATTATAAAGTGAAATAATCTTAAGTATGATGTATGATACACCTGCATATAAATGAAAATGGAGTGCACGCAGACACTTTACTATGGGAACTGTACTGGAAGATTTATGAAAGCATGTGAAATTGCACCTAAAATTGTGTTATTAGTGACTATAAGCAGCAATGCTAAATTTCTTGTACTTGATGAATGAATGTACTAAGTCACAGTAACTTTGGTTTAAATGTCTAAGTAATGTCTTTAGTTTTCTTTTTTTTTCTTTTTTTTAGTGTGTTTGTAATTTGTACTATTGATTGGGGTTATTCTTGGACTGCAGGGGTTATTGTCAATGTGTGATTTGTGTTTTTGTTTTATAGAATCATCTAATGTGATGTACCAATTTTTATAAGTGATATTTAGATAATTCTAATAACTGTATATTTGACAATCTATTAAAATGTTTTGCATTGGAAAAAAAAAAGACTGAGAATTTTAGTGATTGCCTTTTCAGCTTTGCAATCCTAATAGTTCCACTGAAATAAATCACTATACATCTGGGTATGATCTGTTGATTCCATTCTAATAATTCCAAGTTTCATATTCTAATGGTATAATTACAGCATATAAGTCTACAAGAATATTCTAATAAAATGCAACACACCGTGGTTGAGCATGAATTATTGGTAATGAGGTCATCCTTCAGTTTTTACTTTTTCTACATAGAATTTTAAAAAGATGCATTATTATATTTAGAAGAAACACAAAATCTGAGAGCTTCTACATTGGAAAAAGTATATTATCAAATTATAGAATATATTGTCTGATTGTCATAATATCACCATGTGATGAAGAGTTTACTTAGATAAAATTCTTAAAAGGCATTTGCAGGCACATTGTTATAATTCTCTCTTTTTTCCCCTAAATAACCCCTATACAGAAAGGAAGATTAATTCAGTTCCATCATAATACTTATATCTCTTATGCCTGGTCACTTGATATTTTAAACATGTCCTGAATTCTGTTCTTTATGTAATTTTTAATTATATATAATTTAACACAGGTTAATATTATCATAGCAAGGTATTGCATGTGAAACCTCTAACTGCATTTTCAAAATTCTCCTTTCTTTTGAATCTAAGCATGATATGATTACTTTGAGAAAACAAATATGAAATAAAGTATTGAGGTTTGCTAAATACAAAGAATTTAGATATAAATCATAATAATAGGTGTTCTTCCTTGCAAAATAAATTTAGAAAATTCTCAGGAGACCAAGCCAATCTTTTGACTTTGTATAGTACCAATTGAAAGAAATATTAATAACTTTTGAACATAAGTAAAACCTATTTTAGACACTAAGTTATATTGTTTTACAAAAATTTTTTCAGTACATTGAAAATATGTATTAATAATTTTTCTTTTTTTTCATAAAAACGTGAAAACATTTTATTCTATGTACAATAATGTACACAAATTGAAATAGGTCACCAAAGAGACCAGAAGTAATTAAAGAGGTATATTTACAGTAGCACATCACAGTAAATGGAAAACCATTCACAGATTCAACATTGATACTGTTTTTGTGCTTGGTTACACACTGAAATGAAGCATATTACTCCATTTTGGATGAACTGAATTTTAAACAAATACCTCAATGATTAGTAAATGCTATTTTAATCAGTCAGTGTCTTCGTTAATAAATTCTTCAGCTGCTGTGCCTGTGTGCTGAATCTCTCCATTTCTTTCTCTTTGAACATCATCATCACAGTCTGTTCAATTCCCTGTCAGATTCAGCACATCTTCCCTTATAGCTTCCTCTGGATTTTCATTTCCATTGGGTGCAGTAAAGCCATTGTTGTTAGAGATATTTGCATTATCCTTGCTATCATCTTTGATGTACACTTTTTGATGGCACATTGGACAAGTATCTTGAGTGTGCAGCCATTTTCGAAGGCAAAGTACATGGAAATAATGATTACATGGCGTAATACAAGCAAATGTTGTAAACTCATGATAGCAAATTGCACATACATCATCTATTTCTTGCAAGCGGCTCCCTTTTATTTCAGGAAGTGAATTAATTTTCTTCACAGCAGTTCTACGATTCATAAATGTCTTCCAGCCATTCTTTTCTTGTAAGTAGATGTTAAATTAGGCATTTAGGCACATCATACAAGCTCGAATTTTACTTCCTGACTCAAACATCATAGTATAAGCCCCATTTCCAAAAATTACTACTCCAAATATAAATTCAATAATATTGCCTGTTGAACGAACATAGTAGACATAATCATCAAGCTTTTCCCAGAGGATATTATAATAGCCATCAATCATGAACAGTGTATAGACAGTGAGAGAAACAATTACTTTTAAGCAGAGTTCCACAGAAAAGGCTGTAACTGCAAACAACCATGTATTTAGTGCATAATGATGCCAAAGAACATAACTAAGTAAAAGAGGAAGAATAAGCAGGCAAGCAGAGACAAACAGAAGAGGAAAATGTCTACAAAAAGATGATACATGGGAGGCACCGAGAGACATGAATGCAGGGTCTGTCATTCCATGGATAAAATGTAGGACTGTGGTTAATAAAAGGCACATGTTTCTACTTAAGCAAATAAGTCTCTCTTCTGGTCTTAGCCCAGTTAAACCAGTCTGAAGAGCAAAAATAAAAAATAAAACAGGTGCTACAAAGCCAAGCCACCTGTCATCTTCTTCAGTTGATCCAATAAAGGCCAATATTCCAAGTCCCAAATAATGGGCTACTGAGGAAATTACAGCACTCATGCCCAGGACAGTTAGAGTAGAATCACATCCACTAATTATAAGATTGCAAATGAGGTCCCAGAAATCATCCCAAGAAATTAAAAAGGACTCAGTTTCATTTGCCATCCTTAAAATGTACATTAACACTGTAGCCTGAGCTGTAACCCTTTTCAGCCAGAAGACTCGAAGTATATCTGGGAAATGAACCCTCTTCCATGTGTCCTCCATTAATAATTGTAATCCATAAATTCGATACATGTGCTAAAAGATAAACTAAAAGATAAACATATCCTGTGGAATAGTAAAACCACTTAAGTTTCACTGCTAAGCCAAGCACTGTATTTAATATGAGAATCAATGAAGAGGTAAAAACTAAAGTCTCTCTGATATATAAGGGTAGTTCTGTGATTAAACCTATTACAGGAACCAAGAGATCCAAAATAATTAATTGTGAATAGATGGAATGAATCTGGAGTAGTGTGATGTATCCAATTCCAAATGATAGCTGTAAAATAATGAGTGCCATCCATAATGAGGGTCCTTTTCAAAGAAGCAGCTCAATTCCAAAAGCTGATGTGTTGTAGGCACCATAGAAGTCAATGTGCAAAGAAGCATAGTAATTCACCAACACTGAAGTTGCAGCTAGTAGAAAGCTGAGCTGTACATGTAAAACTTGAAAAGTGATTGCTGGGACAAAATAAGAACAATACTGGATACAAATATACCAAGGAGCTGGAGAAAGATCTGGAGCACGATGCAGAACCGGCTTTGGCTGGAATCCTAGTAGGAGTTGAAGATGGCATCCATGATGTAGAGGCAGGGCACTAGGAGCGCCACCTTGATCACCGCCCAGACCTGCTGATGGGCCATCCGCACCTGCTGCTGCGGAGGCCCCACCGCCACCATGAGCCCCTGCCACACAGGTCCCAGGATGGCGGCGAGGCGGGAGACTCTGCCCCCACCCTCCCTCCTCCTCTCCACCCTCCCTCCTGTCTCTGGCTGGCCCCACCGCCCTCTTGTGTCTCCGGAGCTGCAGCAGGCAGCGGAGGCGGCCACGGCTGAGCTATTAATGATTTTTCTTACTTCTTGTTCTATTATTATTCTTAGTTTTAAATAAACAATAATCTCCTCTCCCTCTTTTGAGACACCAACTAACTTACAGATCGTTATTTCCAACATGAAACTCTTTAGAATTATCTCTTTCATTTCATATCTTTAAATCAACATCCCTACTTGTCAGCAGTTATAGTTTTAAAAAGGTGGGAAAGAAAGGTCTTATGATACCCCAAATCCTCTCTCATCCATTGTTATTATTACCAAAAAAAGGTGGATTTGTTGAAAATCTTGAAAGTCATCTGAATCCTCTCCAAGTTTAACAGTGAGGGCTAAATCTGTAAGAATACTGGCAAATCATAAGAAGGCTACAGTACCTATCTCTAACCCCATCTCTCTGACTCATATACCCTTCTCTTTAGATCACCTGCTCTTGTGCCATTTTATAGCAAGGACTTTACCAAAACTCCCTGCCAAAAATGCTATGTGGGTTTTTGTTTTGTTTCATTTTGTTTTTGTTTTTCGTTTTTGTCATTGAGATAGAATATAATATTCAGATTGTTTTTTTCTCTTAGTCTTTAGCAATCATGAAATTTATTTTATTTCCTTATGTTAGACAATTTAAAAAGGTACAGAAAACTTTATTCAAGACTATTACAATAAAAAAAGAATGTCTGAACTCAACCCTATAGAAACAAAAGAAGGAAACTTTTAAGTACTGCAGTAACCCATCACCTAAAGTACTGGAAGGCATTAAGGGGAGGGATTTATCAATGGGATTAGACACCATTTGTACTTGCTAGTTGCTGCTTCTGTGAGTTAGACTCTTCTCCCATAGTCACAAAACAGACAAAGACATTATCCTTCTTGATGGTCAAATTTTAAAGGAATTATTTCTAGTTCTTTGAGAAAGATATTTCTGAATTTAGGAAAGAAAGAAAGAATCTGGTAGAAGATTTGTATCTGTAATAGTTAATTTGAATTGTCAGCTTGATCAGATTAACAGAAGCTGATTATCAAGAGACATACAAGTATATCAATGAGGGTGTGCCTAGTAATGATCATCATGTGGTATACCCAAGTGAAAAAGAGACCTTCTTTAAGTGTGGGCAGCACCATCCAAGAGGATGATGCTTGATGGAATAAAACGTGGAAGAACAAGGAAGCAGCAGCATATGCAAGCTCGATTCTTCTTGAACAGGTTCTTCATTGCTGCTTTGATTGTCTGAGGATATCAGACTCTCACTTCTTCACTATTCTAAAATGGACTCTGCCAGTGATTCCCCCAGAAGCTTTAGGTCTCAAACAAGTGTAGCATCATTGATTCCTCTTGTTCTGAGGGTTTAATCTCTTGGACTTGGCAGCTACTGGTTCTTCCAGTTCTCCAGTCTGCTGATGGCCATTGTGGTCTATCCAGCTTTTGGTCATGTAAGCCATACTATTAAGTCCCCTTTTTATAATTATACTTCCTGTTGATTCTGTTCCTCTAGAGCACCCTGATAATACAGTATCTAAAAAGTGCAGAAAAATAATTTCCAATTGCAATTTTCAAAAAGTAAGTGTTCTAAGCAAAGCAAGATCAGGGGCCCCAAAATTTGGGAAAAATATCTAATTTTAGACAAGCCACAGGGAGAAGTAATATTAGAAGTTGCTGCAGCCATCTTGGACCATGAAATAAAGAACCAGTCTAAGGAGAATTGAGGGTAGAAGGGAGAATCTGGATCCTCAAAGATTTCTTTGAATATTTTTCTAACAATATCTAAAGATATTCTTTTTCAGACATCCCAATAGTGTGAATCAGTAAACTTCACTTTGCTTTCAAATATTAACATTTTTTCTTTTGTCACATGAACACAAAAGATACCTAACAATAGCCACTGTTCAATACACAAGCACAGTCTCATATGTGATACTGTTTTATGCCTCTATCAAACTGCAACATCATTGTCTCTGAATAACAGAAAAAAAAGAAAACAGAGACACTCAAAAAATGTTTGATTTCTTGTCTCCCAATCATATTTAAAAGCAACAATGATATGTAAAAACCTAGGTTACAACATGCATGGTGATGCAGGCCTGTAATCAAAACAACTATGAAGGCTGAGGCAGGAGGTTCACAAGTTCAAGGCCAGACTCAGCAACATAACAAGGCCCTAAGCAATTTAGTGAAACCCTGTCTCAGAAATTTAAAAAATTCAAAGGGCTGGAAATATTGGTACCTGGTTAAGGAACCCTGAGTTCAATCTCAATCCCTGATACAAAGAGAAATCTAGGTTAGATCAAAAGATACGAAGAGAAACATTGATTCTATCTTTTTATGGTTGATGTATTCTTAACATATGCTTCCAGGATGCAATAAAAATAGTGTCCTAAATATTTAACCCAATGCCCTATTAGTTCCCTTTCTGGATTCAATGGCATCTTCTGAGGCTTACTGAAGGATAAGATGCCAGCCTATTAAAATGTATTTATACACTATACGACCACCTATCCCTCACACACAGAGAAATAGAAAAGGAAAAAAATGTATAAAATCAAACAAGAATTCTTGCTATAGTGACATCCTTCATAAGTGAAACCACTATCAGCTTTTATTAACCTTTGTTCAAAGTTAACTTCTGCATCTAGATTGGAATGGGCATTGTTTTGCTAATTAAAATGTAAAAGGTTTAAAGAATATATCACATATTTAGATAGAACATCATCCTTAAAAATGTATGATTAAAATTACCCTATGATCAACAGGAATATGATTTTATTGATTATAATGCAAAATAAATGTTGGTGAGGACAGTACAACTACCAATGGCACTTCTTGTGTCACAGATGAATGACAGAGGCAGAAGGAATATTTTTAGTTTGGGAAATGTCAAAAGGTAAATTATGAAAGTGTCTCTTAACAGAGGAAAATCAGAATCCTCTAGGAGAAATAGGAATAATTTTTAATCAAGTCAAACTGCTTTTAAAGGGAAGAGGTTGTTTTAGTTGTTATGAGATTTAATTGGTGAGTAGTTATTATCATTTTATCATTTTGTTTCCAGTATTGGGCACTGAACCCAGGAACCTTTTGTCACTAACCTATATCCCTAGCCCTTTTTATTTTTTATTTAATTTTGCAATAGTTTTGCTTAGTTGTTGAGGGTCTTGCTGAGATCATAAGACTGGCCTGGAATTTTTAACCCTCCTGCCTGAGCCTCCTGAATTGCTGGGATTGCAGCACCATTAAACTCGTAGCTATTATTATTTTTGTCATTGTATGAATAATTGTATTCATTTGGTTATGAATTAGTGCTTGCAGTTTGCCTTTTTCTTATCATGAGGGACACAGTAACAAACAGAACATATTGAAGTGTCTTTCTGTCCTCACATAACTATATCCTAGCAGAAGTCTACAGAAAACAAACAAATAAATATGTTATGTAATGATAAGTGATGTTTCAAAAAATAAAATTAGATAAAATAATAGAGAATGAGAAAGTAATATTTTATTTCGAATTAGGTACTCCACAATGATATCAAGGAAACTCATTGTGAACAAAAACCTAAATATATGAGTGAGTGGAATATGTGAATATCCCTTATGAAATCCAAGACAAGGGAGAATCAAGTGCTGAAAATATGAAAGATGTTTGCATAACAAGAAGATTGATATGACCATAGCAGACTGATCAAAGGAAAGCACCACAGAGAAGCAAGTTGCAGTGGGACTTAGGGCCCTGGTCACCTAGTTCTCTTCTGTGTCCTGTAGATGAAGATTATTGTCTTTATATGGGAGGCTGTGCAACATGCTGGGATATGTTAACAAAAATCTGGTCCTTGTCCCCATGACCAATCTAATAATGAGGATAAGGTTTTGAGAAAAAGGAAAAATAACTTTATTGCTTTGCTAGCAAAGGAGAAATACAGGAGACTCTGTCCCAGAGGCTGTGATTTTGACCATCAATAGAACAGAGAGCTTTTAAAGAGGTGAGTCTAAGGTCACATTCTGGCTGTACCCTCTCAGGGGTCATGAATCACTTGTAGACTTGTGGGAGAGCCATTTCTTAGTCTTCAGGAGCCATCCCCAAGTCCAAATTACTTCAGTACTGGTGTGTGTGTGTACTTAAGGATAGATAACTCTATCTAGGATGGCAGTAAGGGTAATCTTACTTTTCCCAAGGTTATGGAGGGGGATAAGAATGGAAAGGAAAAAAATTAAGTCAATTTTAAAATAAGTCTCAGTGGCAGAATAGCAAGAGTTATGTTGAAAGCATGAAATGTAGTCTATTACAAATACAAACTCTACTGAGTGATTGACAGGCAATGTAAAGACTACCATCAATTAATAGTCCCATCTGATACAGAAAAAAAAAAAATAGATTCTAGTTTTCCCCCAAATCCCAAATTCTAGTTTTGAAAGGTAATTTTCTGGTGGTTTTCCAGTCTTACTCTGGGAAGTTCTTCTTTCTTAGCTTCTGGATTCTTTAAGTTAGTCTGGAGGTAAGAAAATTCAATATAAAAATAGCCAGTAGCCCTGCACGGTGGCACAATTCTGTAATCCCAGCAACTCAGGAGGCAGATGGAGGGGGATCATGGGTTCAAAGCAAGCTTCAGTAATTTAGCGAGATGCTAAGCAGCTCAGTGATACTCTGTCTCAGATGGTGGAATGAGATGTACATCATTACCATAGGTACATGTATCACTGCACAAATGGTGCTACACTACATCATGTACAAGCAGAGAAATGAAAGGTTGTGCTGCAATTGTTTACAATGAATCAAAATGCATTCTGCTGTCATATAGACCTAATTAAAACTAGTTAATTAATTAAAAAATACAAAATAGGGCTGGGGATGTGGCTCCCAGTGGTCAAGCGCATCTGAGTTCTATCCTTGGTACCAATCCCCGCCCCCCAAAATAGACAGTGGATTTCTAACTCTAGTAGGTAAGACTCTATTGTCTTCCTAACCTTACTGCCAAATAGAGAAGATCTGTGTCAAAATCTCTAAACTGAGCAGGGATAGAATAGGGAAGAGATTTTGATACTTGCAGAAACTGAGGCAAGGAACTTGCAGTTCCTTGCAAAATCCATGCACCATGATAGCATGCTTAGCATGTAGCTACCTAGAATTTTTGAATGACTACAAGTAAAATAATTAAAGTAAATTATCCCTAGTTAGTCTTTCAGAGGCAAACAAATCTACTTTTATGTCCATTTTTTTCCAGATTTAAAATCATTTTTACATTTTAAAACAATAGCAAAAGAGTTCAAATTTTAAAATGCAAATTAAATGTAATACAAAATATCCCAATGAAATTAATCTAAAGAATTGGTGGTAAGGGCCACAGATATGTACATTTTTAAGCACATTCTAATGTGTTAATAAAATTATAAATTTAAAAGGCAGATAATCTAAGGTGTTAATTTTCAGTAGCTTAAATATAAAACACTAACAGAAGGAACAGACATTGCTAATATTTTATAGATAATGCTTTTAAATAACTTTGCAATGTACATAAAATAAAAATAGTTAACATCAGACTGCACACCAAAAAATATTTTAAAATTTTTATAGCAACAGAACAACTTTATTTGCTTTCTACTTTTCTTTATAAAGTTCATATATTTAAAGCTATTATATATATCCTGAATTCTGTAATATTTAAATGTAGTTGTTTGTACTAATAGTTTCACATAAAAATAACAATAACAAAAACAAGCCACCCAAGTAGGCAAAGATATAAGGAGCTCTTAAAGTTCCTATAAGAAATTTCTGAAATGGGGAGTGGGGGAGGAATTGCCTATTTTTGTGCAAAAGTGACCTGTTACTTTCTAATATTTTCCATCATATAGCAATGAATCCAACATGTAGACATCTCATCCTGACATAATTTCAGCATACCCTCTTCCGTTTGAAATTCCATATTCTCTTACTAGCATCACTCTTTATATGTCTCTCTTTTTATCTTATTCTCTTTTCTTTTGGATCCCCCCCTCCCGCTGCATTATCATTAGCATGCTCCTTACCATTTTCTTCAATATTTGAAACAGTATGATGCTGTATCTATAAAAGATGGACACCTGACCTAGGTTGAGAGGTCTCTTGGGTAAGGATATGTAGACTAGTTCCATAGGCATCTCAGGCAGCCATTTTGTTATTGTTATCTTTATTTTACAAATGACTGAACTGAGTTTTAAAGAGTTAAAGACACTTGGCCAAGATCAGATAACCAGGAAATGACAATTCTCAAGTTTGTATTTCTCACTACAAACTTAAGCTTCCTGTTTACAGCACATTAAAAATATATGTGTACTACTTGGAAGAGATAATTACAAATATCTCCACTTAACAAAATATTTATAGTTAAACAGAACTGATGCTAACATCTAAAAGCCTTCCAGAATAAATTATCCTCAAATGGGTACATTGATGATTCAAATATAAAACCTGCTATAAAAGAAAGAAGACCAATTTGTAAACTATTTTTCAAAGGTAAAAACATCCTTCTTAATATAGAGAGTATTAAATTTTAAAGTTCTCATTAAATATTTAAAAGTTATAAAGTGAAAAGAATTCCCTAACACTTTTAGCAAATTGAAGAACTATGTCTGAGATAATTAGAGGAATCAAATAAAATGAGAAATTATAAAGGGTTAACGAATTCATAAACAGAACTGCATTTTTAAAAATTTAACATTTTAATGTTTACATCTTAAACAAAGCATGTATACTTTTAATGCATGTGAAATTCATTATAACAAAAATATAAAAATTATACCATCTGATGAAAAAAACTTAAAACATTAGAAATGCACATATGTAATATAAATCACTTAATTACCTCATTTTAAAAATGGAATTACATTGGAATAAGATTGTTTCACCAATATCATAAGCTATAAATTATATTTTGCCACAGGCAGCAAACAATATCCCATAAACAAAGGAAAAAGATCATGCAATTGCCATGCGAAATTGACTACAATGCTTTTTAAAATAATCCAATTGTATAATGAATAAACTGTTATTAATTTTGCAAAAACAGATAGCTATGGAAATAGTGGAAATTTTCATTTTTCAACATACACATTTTTATCCCAGAAATCAAGATATGAATATTAATTTCTTATGGATGTACATGGCAAATAATATTTAATTTAAAAATTATTCCCTGATATGAAATCACTATTCTTCTTTTACACAGAAGGCAAAGCTAAATTGCATTTGTATGAAAGTGCTGAAGTTATGCTTAATAAATAATGAACCAAGAACATAAGTCAGAAGACTCTTATATGAAAACTTTCTCCAATATCATTTATGAAGACTACCTCAAACAGGTTGCTTTCCATCTGTGCACCTCCTTTTGCTCATTTATTGAATAGATTGCAGTAGTTCTTAAGAGGATTCCATGAAAATGTAATGGTCAAAAATTATAAGTCTTTTAGTGCAGGCTCTAAAACATTGCTTTGGTTCAATAAAGATGAACTACAATACTCATTAAAATATAATATTTATATGATCTTGTACTATACAGTTAATTTAAATAAATAAATAACTATATTCAGACTTTTTCAAACATTTAGAATTATATGTTTCTAATACAGAAAACAATACTTGAGGTGAGCATGTTGGTGCATGCCTGTAATCCCAAAGATTTAGGAGGCTGAGGCAGAAGGGTCACAGATTCAAAGCCAGCCTATACAACTTAGCCAGTCCCTAAGCAACTCAGTGAGTTCCTATGCACTCAGTGAGACCCTTTCTCTAAACAAACATTAAAAAGTTTGGGGATATGGCTCAGTGATAAAGCACCCAGGGTTCAATCCTTGGTGCCAGGAAAGGACAATAAATCTTAGGACAATAAATCTCTACTTCTTTTTGAGATTGTCCCTGAAGATTGAGCTGACAACAGTGATTTATGGTCCTGGAGTTAACTGTATAGCTCCTCCCTTTGTAATTATTTAATCATTTTAGTCATTTGTATTATAATAGACAGTGTACTGAGATAACAACTCTGCTATATTTCTCAAATATACTTATTATTCACAGAAATCATAACCTGAACACCTAGACTAGCAAAGCAAGGTCATAGTTTTTTTTCTTATTTTAATTTTCATTGTTTAAAACAAATATAAGTAAGTGATTAAAATGTAATAAATATACTATCTAGCAAGATAGAAAACAATCATTTATTCCTATCCCATTAGCCATAGGCATAGATTTAGTTTGGCCATTGGAATGAGGGAGTGATAGCATCCTTTACTATGAAATTAGTGCAGCATAAGCTCTGTGGACACTCAGTTGCATGGAATTTCTCCATTCACAGGCTTGTGATCTACTTATGTAAAATTTTCAAATCAGGTAAGTTAATGAAATTGGTTAAGGACAATTTATTTATAGTTTTCTTTCAGACTTCATTTCTCTACCATGCCCTTTGTATCACATGGAAGAAAACAGTTTCAAAGATTCCACTTAAGAAAAATTTCACTGAGTTACATTTAGTTGTGATTTAGAGGAAGGGAGCTCTGTGGTTCACAGTCAATTCCACTGTAATTCTGTTATTGCTAGCCTTGCTACTATAGAAATACCCCTCACCCCTGCTTCACTCTCACAAACTTTGCCAACTCACACAACATCATGGTAAACAGTGTAGGGAGTGAATTTTATTGCTAAAACAGTTTGAATACCGACACTTCCAAATCATATAACTCATGTAGAAAAAATTGATAGAAATCTCACAAATGGACAACAAACACATTTATAGCAATTGGGATTAGTAGTTGGGATTAAAATTTTTTTCTCTGGAGAAAGTATTTTTAAAAATGATCACTCAAAACAAAGATAAAACATCATGTAATCCCAAAATATAAAAAAGAACCTTGTAAGAAAACACAATTTTGTATTTATTATTATAGCATGTGCAATTTCAGTGATGTGAACACTATTTTTTTGTGTATGTGATTTGAAGATATTTATGTTATGTGTTAGTTTTGTAAAATTAAAATTTTTCTGTAATTTTCTTATCAGAAATATATATTCCTAATTTGAATCTATCATTTCCAATTATTTTTTTGTTAAAGAAGTTTTATATTGTATAATATTCAAACCCCATAACATTGGGCATGCCCTAGATATAATAACTCCACCTCTCTGAATCTATTTTCTCATTCATAAAATAATAACTATCTCTCTATTTTAGAGTAAGAATATTTTGGATAATATATTAAAATGCATTTAACAAAGGTCCTGAGAATTAGTAAATGTTCATAAATGTTAGTGGTTCTTTTATACATGTGCAATTACTATTTATATTCTAATTCTTGACATATGACTTATTACTCCATCTAACCCAACCTCTGCCCAGGAAGATAACTAACATCAAAAGTCAATGTCAGATAGTCTTCAATGAAATGCTTTACAGGGATCCCCAGTTTCTATAAGGCTTCTTATAGTTCAGCTTCCATCTACATGTGTCACCCACCAACTCTTGAAATCTCCGTATGTACCATCATCAGATACAAAGCACTTTGATGTGTTGGAGGAACAAGTCATACCCTTTTGCTTTTTCCTCCTTTGTACTTGAAATGTATTCTTTTTGAAAAATTTTTCTGTCTAAGTTCTATACATCCCTTAACAAACATATAAATAATGACATTTTAAAATAATAAATTATAGCATAATTAATGATTATTTGCATCTTCCTTACACCATTCATATGCCCTGAAAGAGAATATTGCTAATTACAGGAGACAACTTGTATAATCTTATATTAACCAGCAATTCTACACCTATACCTAAAAACTATGCAACTCTGTATTAGGAAGATATACTCTATGTGTCATTGTTTGTGCAGAAGAATACTTAAGGACACACAGAGAAAATGGATAAAATGTGTTAGAAGTACACAAAGATATAATTTGAGTAATTAATTGAGGCATCTGTTCACTTTTATCATTGAATGAAAACAGTAGAGTAAGCAGTTCAGTCTATAGCATTGAGCAGTTTTATAAATTAAAGCACACTCAGAGCAAAACTTTTATTTGAAGACAAAAATACTATATGCACTTGAATGAGCACCTATTATACGGAGAAAACTTAATGCAGTACTGGAAATGCTAAATAGAATTTCTAATGCCTGAACTCATCCATCATAAGATTATTTTCTTCTCTATTTTTTTTCTTTCTCTCTTTCAATACCCTTTTTTGGAGTAGTATAATATAATTAGTGTTTTAGTGTGTTGGTGCTGCTGTAACAAAACACCTGAGACTGTGTAATTTATTTTCAAAATAAATTTATTTCCTCACAGTTCTGAAAACTTGGAAGGTGCAAGCACGTTCAGTGTCTGCTGAAGACTTCAGTCTCTGCTTCCAGGATGGCTCTTGAGCACAGTCTTTATAAGGCAGAAGAGTGGAATGGCAAAGAAGGTCCAAGATAATTGTCTAGAGCATTTTCATAAGGCATTCACCTTCACTAAAGTCCGCACTTCTCAATACTACCACAAGGGGATTGTGTTGCAACTGATTTAGGAGGCACACAGTCAAATTATAGCAATTAGTGAGTTCAGTGTTTTTCAAGAGGTGGTATTCACAATAATCCTGTTATTGTTATCTGACAATACAGGTTAAAAATACTAAGTGTGGATTTCAGAACTAGTGATTTAGAACCTGTTCTAATAGAGCCAGGAAATGTATCAATTGAATAAGAAAATAAAGTACTCCTTAGGGAGAAACGTTTTGAAAACCAGTGACTTGAACTGTGGTGCATGTGAAGTGTCAGAGTCACAGGCATCCAATGTACACAAATTTTCCATGAGATAACAGTTGTCATTTTTTACCTAGAGTAAAATGCTGAAAAATTATTCAATAAACAGTTGTTTAGAGAATGATTGAATTAATTAATGAATGAATGTCATTATTTCATAGAGAAAGAAGCAAAAAAGTTTACCAAAAGAAAAAAAGAAAAGATATACTTAAAACAAAACATATCTATATCTAGAGAGAAAGATAACTTTAATGTAAGAACAAGAGAATTCTAAATTATTTATTAAAAATCTGCACAATTTATATGTGTACATATATGAATATACATATATGCATATGTCTATGAGAACTTTTTCTAGTTTCTAACAAAGTAAATCAACAGCATGCATGATTTCAAAACACTAACTAATAGAATAATGGAATAGATTTTGCCTGCTGCTTACATGCACAAAATTTGTGTCAGATTTTTTTATCCAACTTTTCTTAATAAGATTTTTCATCCATTTAGAGTAGATTTGAGCCAAACTTTGGAACCATAACCTGCCCCTAACTATATAGGTCAAATTCACTTGGTAATTGCCCCAGTTAGAAAATTTGAAAATGTTTTTTTTTTTTTCATTCAAATAGCTGTGTTCAGGCAGAGAGCATGCTGGGTTTTGCCATCTGGGCTACCATCACAATTACCCCTATCAGTGCCTATGCACAGATGCTGAACATGGATAACTATTACTGGCAGGTTATTGTGGCTGCTCATACAATTGAATAATCATTGGCTCATGATCACCTCAACTCCCTAGATCACTGCAATGGCCCAGCTGGGCTGAAATGGAAATGTAGCTAATGAGAGAGATTGTTTTTTCTCTTCTAGCTAGAATGCATGATATACAGAATTTCACACAGCTGTCTTTTTAAAGATAAACTCTTAAAATTTATTTAAATGCTTCCTTTCTTACCTTGTTAATGAAATAAAAATCAATGGCATCATGCATGTAAGGTATAAGAGAGCCATGCAGAGATGTATTTAAGATTTTGAAACTTGTAGTTAAATGGAAAATTACTTTTTCTTATGATAAATTGTACTATTGCTAACGAATAGCATCAGTCCAGCTGCTTACTGTGAAATTGCCACTCTTGCACCATGCCTGCAATAAAAAAGAAACACAAATGCTGTTATTAAAGCAGAATAGATATTCTATTTTTGAGTGATCCAATGTAATCTAATAGCAGCTAAGTAATGAAGTAAACATCATTAGTGAATTTTTCAATGCATGTTTACATTTTGCTACCTTTCCCCCACCTTGTTATACAAAGTTTCCAAGGTCCCAGTTTACTTTTTAATATTAAATTGTCAATCTATAATTTACAGAGGAATTACCATCAAAAGGATATATGTACTATATTCAGCAATTGCCATTTTGCTCTAAAGAACTAGGTAGAGAAGAATGAGAAAAATGATGACTTTAATGTGCCTCCATTGGAAAGGATGATAGTACAGTGTTCCTAGATCTTGTGAGAGTTAGGAACCTTAAAAAAATATACAGAATTTCACACAGCTATCTTTTTAAGATAAGGTTTTAAAATTCATATAAGTATTTTCTTTCTTATTAATGGAAAACTAATGTCATCATGCATATACAGTGTAAGATGGTCATTCAGTGATAGATTATGAATGTAACCATTTAATACACATGATGTATATAACCAAAAAACAGTGGAGCATTTTTTTTCCCCATCAACATTCAAAATCTGACTGTTAGTCCAAGATCCTTGATTTACAGAACAATATTTCAATGTTTTAACTTTGAGATGAAGTAAGAGTATAATGCAAGTGATATTATAAAGGCTTTTTTCTTGGACTTCTAAATATAACTTAAAGGGAAATTATAATTTTTAATTGGAAAACCATTATGAATTTTCCTAAGTCACATTCTTCCTACCAGAGAAGCACTGCCTTTTACATGACTTATGTTGTTATGATACTATTGCCATCAATGGATTCAGACTTTTTGCTTTCCTCTCTCAATGCACTGATGTCTATATTAGTGTCCAAGATGTGTCATGATGTCATTATTTATTTCATATGCTCCCATCATGCACATTGCTCAGGTCATCTATACTAATACTACAATCATCAATATCCTATTTTTGTTATTTTTCTCCAGGTCTGAGCTAAGTAGACAATAATGGGCAATCCAATCTGAAATTCCAGTAAGCACCAACGTTCTCTACCATTATTCCCTCACCCCCGCCTCTCATCTTTTCTCTGTTATTCTATCATATGAACCCAGGTCTATCATGAAACCTTAATCTTGTTACTGATTCCTCTTTTTCTCTAAATCTATGCACCAAATCACCCATGATGTCAATATGACTCTTGTCTACATTCCACAAGTTCATTTCCTCTTAACCTAGTAAAACATGAGGGACTATTTTGTACATGACAATTGTATAACTAGGCTGCCTGGCTTGGTCCTGACACTTGTCAATCATTTCCCACCACGCATCAAAAATCATCCTCTTAATTTGATTTTACTACTACACTATAATAACTAAGAGCCCTGAAGTCTTCCAAATCCCTTCAGATAAAATCCAATATATTTCAGTATGAATTGCAAAGTCTTTCCACATTTTCCTTCCAATTTCTTGCTAATTTTTTTCGTTATGCTGTGCATCCCAGTCAAAATGAAAATAATCAGCCTATCAGATTATTTATTTAATAACTTATTCTTTTGAGAAGAGGAAGACCTCCCTCAAGCTCCTACATTTCATACAAACTGAAGTAAGTATCTCTTCTTTTTTATCCCCTTAGCATTTTTGAATTTCAACTATTACAATATTTTTCATAATTTATTGAAAATTCTTTGGTGTCTTGACATTACATGTTGCGTTAACTTCAATGAAGAAAGAGTCTGCTTATGAATGTTTGCATTAGTATTTCCAAAACAGAGATACACTTATAAATTCATATTTCCCTAATATTAATTTCCTGAATTAATATATTATTAATGAATATTTGCTAAATAAATACACATTTTGATGTTTTTTTATTCCTTCATTAAATATAATCTAATTGATTATTTTCTGTAGTCTAGAGAGATCATCTTTTATTTTTCATTTTTTATTTTTTTAAATTAATTTTTATTGTTGGTTGTTCAAAACATTACATAGTTCTTGATATATTATATTTCACACTTTGATTCAAGTGGGTTATGAACTCCCATTTTTACCTCGTATACAGATTGCAGAATCACATCAGTTGCACATCCACTGATTTACAAATTGCCATACTAGTGTCTGTTGTATTCTGCTGCCTTTCCTATCCTCTACTATCCCCCTCCCCCCTCCCCTCCCCTCTTCTCTCTCTACCCCCTCTACAGTAATTCATTTCTCCCCCTTATATTTTTGTCCCCTTTCCCCTCACTTCCTCTTGTATGTAATTTTGTATACCCCTGAGGGTCTCCTTCCATTTCCATGCAATTACCCTTCTCTCTCCCTTTCCCTCCCACCTCTCATCCCTGTTTAATGTTAATCTTCTTCTCATGCTGTTTGTCCCTACTCTGTTCTTAGTTAGAGAGATCATCTTTTAAAATTAGGGGTTTTGCTTATATATTCTTATAGGGTAGAATTCTTGTGATTAAATGACTTTTTGAATGCCATTGGATAAAATACCAAAGTTGCTTGAAGATATGTAGTATCTATCCATCCCTTGTTCTCTGTGAGAGGAGAAGAAATAAGAGCAAAGTAGCAGAGGTAATTTAGAGCAAAGAAGGAATTTTGGGAAAACCAGATATTTTTATGTCATAAAATCAAAGACCTGCAAAACATAGGATGCAGAATAAGAAAACCAAAAAATTTAGCTCTACTTAAGTATTAAACAAATTAAATATAATTATACTTGAAAAATCCCAGGAGTCTCACAGGCAAACAATTGTATCTATATTCAGTTGACCTAATTTTATCAATCATAACATTATCTTTCATAATATTTAAAGTAATCATGTGGGACAGAATAACATTAGCCTTATTGTATGAACAATTAAATTGAAATGAAGTATAAAATCTTGAAAAAAATTATGAAGAGATAAATGCAGGTGCAACATTAATATCCAGATCCATAGTTCTTAACTCTGTTCTAGGTCACAAGATACATCAGCATATGCCTAATTAAAATAGACTGTAATTCCAGCCAGCCCTATTGCATGAATGAAACACTTCTCAAATTCTCTCCATTGATCATTCATGTATTTAAGTCCAAGTTTCTTTATGGAATAGCCATGTATAATAAATTCAGAAAATTTTCTCTTAAATTCAGAATACTGGTTGGTTTTAATATTGTAGGACAATCAACTATTACAAAGAAGTCTGCCACACTCGTAGGAAATATAAGTAAGAACAGTACTAGAGCAAAGTGAACTTTCAGAATTCTTTGGCAACCAAATGATGTCCATACACTTCCAAGAGAGTACCCTCACGGTTGACATTAACCCTCTGCAATCCACATTCAATGCTATAATGTAAGAAGTCTTTACAAAACTTTGAGATTATCATCCACTAGTTTATAAATGTGAATGGTCTTTTATGGTATGATAGTCAATCTTTGTTTTTTATCTTACATCCATTTTTCTCTTATATGCCTTTAGTTCCCAAATGATGATGGGTTTGCCCACTGAAGGATCCTTAGCTATGTATGGGAATGTTTTTGGCTTGTACAAGTGAGAAGGAGGACACAACTGTCATTTGGTATACAAAGGCCAGAGAAGTAACTAAATATCCTCAATACATAGGACAGTCCCTCAAATCAGGGAAACATATAGCCCAAAATGTCAGCAATGCCAAGATTGCGAACCTTTATATATGCCAACAATACATCAGTCAATTTATGTCAGTAATGTAGTCACAAGATAAAAATCAAATTCATCAAAATTAGCAAGCAAAATGTTTCATGATTTAGTCCTGATGTCCCAACAGTATTTCTTGTCACTCTACTTCCTGGTTCTGAATTATTCATCATTTACAGAAGTCATTTTTGTAACCATCAAGGTAAGCTGAGCCACACTGACAAATACCTCTAACATGTCAGGAGCTTAAGGCCACAAATTTTATTCCCAATGCTGCATATTCAAGGCATGGTGAAGTGTGTTCTCATCATACTTTCAGGAGATCCTGATGTAAGGAAACTGCATTGTTGTGAGGAGCTTCTATTTCAAGCTGAGTCTTTAGATTTCATTGTACCAAGAAAAAAAAGTATGAAATATTGCACAATGACCGTTAATTGCTGCTGTCCACAATCAAAACATGTCATTTCCACTCACATCGGTCACATCTAGTGTCCTGCCTAAGATCAAAGAGAATTGTTTTTTTTTTTTTTTTTGGAAGAAGAAAGTTAGTCAAAATCCTTAGTGAATACTGATAGTGCCTATTTACTTCATGCTCTTTTCCCTTATTTTTAGAGCCAAGTCATACTTATATTTCAGTTTAATTTGATGAATGACTTCTCAGATAATGGTGTTTTGATTCATTTTCTTCCTAGACTTCGTTGAATGCCTTTCCTATCACATTTTGGACACATGCCTCACAACATTTAGCACTTGCTGTGCAAGTCTAGTCACTAGCTGGCCTCCTCTTCATGAAGCAGATGATGTTTCTTATTTGCTATATTCATAAAATGATCATTCATGAAATATCTAATTAAATATTTTCTTACAAAAGCAAAAAGCCCAATTATCCAAATTAGACAGTGAAATATGATTATTTTTTTCTTTGAAGCAAGAGCCTCTTGCCTCCAGGTACCTCATCATTTTCTTCCTTAATGCCGCAGCCACACATCTTCCTTCCCGTGTGAGGAAATGGGTCACATATCTTCTTAGCACCACAAAATATAATATGAAATCATCATAAGAACATTGTTGTATATATTATTTCAATTTTTAGTACCCTGGGCAATATTTTCTTTAAAAATGTCATCACTAAGTAAAGATAAGAGAAATTGTAGAGGGTAGTCAAATTCTTGTTCAACCTGATTACCTTTAGACAACACAAGAATAATCATTTTTAACTGCAAACAGCTTTTAGCATCCCCTGAAGAAAAAACGATCATGAAAACTTTAGTGTGAATATAATGGGTCCCAAGGGAAACTAAGACAGTTTGAAGAAGATGGAATTTTCTCCCTATGAAAGATACAGCTTTTTTTCATATTACTGTGAAAAAATATTTACTTCTTCACTGTTTCAGAAGTAGATATACTTTATTCATAAATTGGAATTCCCAACTGAATAAACATAGCTGCATAATTCTAACCAGGGGAATGCTCTCTGGACTAAGGAGACTTAAATTCTTTTCCATATCTTACCAGTTCACTGAGTAAATAAGATTTTTCAGAGTCTTAATTGTATTTTTATATTTTATTGTTTTTAGCCAGAAAATAGATGTCACAACAGCTGTCTGATTCATTTCAGTTGCCAAAAATAAATAGTTATTTGAGTTATTATATGTCATAAAATACAAAATAAAATGATAGAGCCTGTCACAATGGTACATTCCTGCCATCCCAGAGGCAGGGGAGGCTGAGAAAAAAGGATTGCGAGCTCAAAGCCAGCCTCTACTTCTAGTGATAGTTTCCCTTCTAAAATCCATATTTAATTCAAAATAAATTTGGGTGAATTGTATTTTGCAATGTGTTATATTTTATGAATTCATAATACACACACACACACACACACACACACACACACTCACACACATAATTTTCTAAAAGAGAAAAATCAGGTCAGTGTTGGCATTTTTCCCACTTAGGATCAGAGAGTATGTATACACTATGTGTGCTACATACAATCATAGCTGTGGATTTATTCTTTGTTTTGTTTTTTTTTAATTTGTTTTATGATTCTATAAAAAGGTAAGAAATATTTGTAGCAAGCAAGCTATTCAAAAACAAGCTGATGCTAAATATGTTTCTACAGCCACATTTAGCTCAATGTTAAATTAGAAGCTACTATGTGCCTTAAAATAAGCAGGTGATCATGAAAATGCAGAAGAGGATGGGCTATGTGGAAAAGACAAGATTTTTCTTTTTGTTATTCTGATATTAATAAGTAAATCAACAAAGAAGAATATTTACTGTAAGTATTTACATTTTTTGCCATTAAGAGTATATCCTAAATGATCCACAGCTTATATACATATTGGGGTGAGCAGCCTCTAAAGTGGCCTCTAGGGATACTTACTTACTGTATTCTATATCATAGGTTGTTTCTTTTCCTGGAATGTGGAATACATTTACTGATACACTTAACAGAAATATAGAGTATGGCAAAAGAGATATTATACATAGACATTGTCCAAATAGACATATGGCAGAAGTACATCAATTCTGATTACTTTCATTATGAATGTCTTTTCTTATTTCCTCTATCAGTTCCCTTGACCTGGGACAACCAGTTGTGATGTTCTAAACATACCCTATAGAAAGTCCTTTTGGTGAGCAACTGTACTTTTAGACAATAAGAATTTTTTTGCCAAAACACAGGTTTGTGAGCTTCGCAATGGATGTTTATCCAGTCAAGCCTTGAGATGACCACAGCACCATGCTAATTAGTTTCGAGTTTCAACTTGACTGAGCCATAATACCTACCTTACATACATGGTCAACCATTATTCTGGCTGTTTCTGAGAAGATTCTTTTTTTCTCATTGTTTCTTTTGTTTGTTTGTTTGTCGTTTTTTGATGATGTCAACATTATACTCTGTGGACTTTGAGTAAAGATTATCCTCCCTATTGTAGATGAGCCTTATCCAATCAGTTGAAGGCCTTGCTAGAACACAGGCTGCTCTCCATAAGAAAGGAAAAATTTCACCAGTAGACTGCCTTTGAACTCAAACTACAGCATTTTCCTAGTCTATACCTGCTTTGTCCATCAGAATTTGAACTTGTCAAAATTGTATAATCATGTTGGCCAATTTCTTAAAGTAAATTTTCTCTCTCTTTATCTTTATTAACATACACACAATGAGCACTCCATATATGCAGGTTCAGCATCTGTAGATTGAACCAAATGTGGATGGAAAATGTAGTTAAGGTTGTGTTGACTACAATATACATAAAGATATATTTTTCCCTGTTATTATCCTCTAATACATTATAGCCACTGTTTACATAGCATCAGATATTATAAGTTACCTAGAGAAAATCTGAAGTGTATTGGAGGATTGTGTAGGTTACATACAAATACAAATATTATACCCAGCTATACCATAGGTACTTGAGCATCCTGGATTTTTGTATACTGGGAGAAACTGGAAACAGTCTTCAACAGACACTGAGCGATTATCACATGTGCATGTGTGTGCACACACACACACACAAAGACCCATACACCATTGAGTCCATTTCTCTTAAGACCCTTGAAGAATACAAATCCCATCAGAAAGCTTGACTGCAGCCTAGTGAGAACATAAAGTACAAACAACGTGATGCATCTGGATTCTCCTTCCAAAAAAATGGGACATCATAAATGTTTTTATCTGCTAATTTCTATTACATATATAAACATGCTTATATGAGTGAATAGATAAGGCTTATTATTTTTCCACATGTGTTTATTCCTGCTATCTAAAACATGTGTCAAGAACTTATAGATGAAAACAAGCAATTTAGTTGTTTGATTGTACCTTACATTTGGAAATTTAATCAGTGTTTTCTGTGAAGTTTAGTTAAAGTTGTTTCCTTTTTGAATTCTGAATACTTAAAAAAATTTACTCACTTAACAATATCTTGAGCATATTACTCTCATAAAAACTATAACCTGGAATCTTTTATGGTCTCTAGAATATAATGGACACCATTTCCTCCTTTTTACCCTAAATAGGATGAGGACAAAATATTATCAGGCCTGGTTTCTGAGAACCAAGCTTCATTATATTCTTGTATCTGACCCACAGTGCTACAGATTGGTGCCATTACTTTGAATTACTTGGTAACCAGACTTTTCTGATTACTTTCTAATCAGCCTCAAGTAAAATGACTCAAGACAATCAAACTCATAATATTAGATAAAAAACTCTTATGTGTTTATTTATTTATTCTACTAATATTTGTTGAATATCATCAATAAATATTGTTGGGTATTTGAGTGTTGACAAGTATTTCAAGAGAAACTTCCTGCAATTAGATTTCTCATATTTTAGTATGGGGTTCAGATGCAAGGGATGGTGTATTATGTCACACACACACACACACACACACACATTATATATTAGTTATAGTGGACACAATACCTTTACTTTATTTTATGTGGTGCTGAGGATTGAACCCAATGTCTTATGCATGCAAGGTGAATGCTCTATCACTGAGTCACAGCCACAGCCCTTGTGTGGTACTTTTTATACTGCTTTGGAATTCTTGACTTGAGTCAAGTGAAAGCAAAGCTTTGTTTAGTTTTCTGAACAGACCCTCGTCAATTTATGATGCTTTGTCTTCTTTTTTTGTTTTTGCCATGATGCAAAATTGATACATGATCAGAACTGTACTTTTAATTTTCAATTTCAGCCTTTTCCAGGGCTATTGATATGTGGTTAAGATACTCTCTTTTTATCATTTTAACAGTTTTTAAGTTGTAGGTGGACATATTACCTTTTAAAAATTTATTTTATGTGGTGCAGAGGGTTGAACCCAGTGCCTCACACATGCTAGGCAAGAGCTCCATGACTGAGCTACAACCCCAGTCCTAACATATTCTCTTGTGATGTTGCAAAGTAGTAGTGAGCTGTAGCTCTCAAGAAGGCTTGAATTCCAGAAAAACAACAGATACCCATAATATTGTGTTGCACAGTACTCTGTTACTAAGCTAGAACATTCTGTAGGTCAGGCATGTGAGATACATTTTTATATTATCACATTTTTCAACTTACGTTGTGTTTATCAGGTGGTCCCCATCATAATTCAAGAAGCCTTGTATTGTAAAATACCTGCCAAAAATTGAGACTAGACTTGACCTTCATGCTGACTATGAGGCCTTCAAGCTAGCTTTTCTAGCCTTACCACTCACATCAATGTTCCAGTCTATTTATAAAAATAGCTTTTGAAGAGAAAGAAAAGTGTCAAAATCTTGGTACGCTGGCCTCCAGGAAACTTCAATTGCTATCCAACCTAAACTCAGCACTAGAGCAAAATGAGCTAAAAGACACCAATAAAATCTCTTGAAGAGATCAGAGGATATCAAGGAAGGGAAACTCCATTTTCATCTCCAGGTTCATGTTTACTGAAGAGCAAAGAAACAGTCAAACCTGCTTCTGTCATTAAACAGAGTAACTACAGGGATGAAGATCTTGGGAGATTCTTGGTTGATACATGATTGAGCTATGACTGAGGAATTTGAAATATATATTTGAATGCAAATCAATGCAGGTATATAAAAGAAGGATACTTGCTGGAGATGTCAATAAGGTAACTAGTTTGATATTCCTTAGGAAAAAGAAAGGAAGGAACTTTCACATAGCCTTCAGCAACCATGGGTAAGTACACAATGATTCACCTGTCTTCATGTGAAGAATCATGAAGTAATGAGCTAGGAAGTTAATAAGGTAACTCCCAAAAAAGTGAATCCTTGCTTCTAAGAACACATTAGAGGAATGGATTCTTGTTATGAACTAGGACAGAACTATCTTTAAACATACTTAGCAAATGAATTAAACCACATAGATAAGCCCTTAAAAGCCACATACACCATGAATGTAAAGAATGGCTTTAAAATTAGGACCCTGGAAGTATAAGAAAATAGATATCTTCAACTGAGTAAACAAAGATATGTATAATATCTCCAACAAAGGACTTCTGGACTTATAGCAAAACTTGCATCATCATTGCTGTCTACCTCCATCCTGTCAATACAGGGTGTGAGGTGGGAGATAATACATTCAAGAAGCAGACCAAAAGCCTCATCCTCTAAGGCGTTAGAATGAGAGGAAGAAACTAGAAACAGTGAGTGGGGCTGAAGCAACCAACATTATAATGGTGAGCTCTGGGCTAGTAGCTGATGGAAGTGGCCAGGTCTAATAAACTGGAAATAAACCTGTCTCAAGAGAAGAAAAGTTGCCATATTCAAACTTAATGCTAAATCCAGAGAGTACAATAAGATTTACCTACTCCTGAAAGGAATCTATAAATAGCTAAAGTTGACCTTTGTCTCTCCTTAACTTATATAAAACTCTATGTACCATAAAGTAAAGGGGAATTTGTTTGTTTTCTTGGCTGGAGCATTAACCAAGCTTCCCAGTGGCTCAAGGACTATCTACAATCTCTCCAAACACCTATAAAATAAGGGCAAGAATCCAGCCACCAAAAAGTGTCGAATAGCATTTCACCCCAGGGTTGCAAAAGCCCTAGCATACTATATTCTAATTCAAAAGAAATAAATTAGAGGACTCAAATGAGAAGATTTCAACAGTTTATTATTTATAAGCCTTTTGGCAATTTTGTTATTTTTGGCAGTGTCAGGTCAGGATGTAACAGAGGGCTGCCCCATGCCTACAGGCCAGGCAACATAGAGGATATGTTGTGTGACTCTTGTGCAGATGAATTTCTTTGGATATTTTATAAACACATTTTTCTTTTTTTTTTTAATTTACAACTAGAGTCACCCCATTTTGGTCCTCACCTAAAGACTGGAGGCAAGGGAAGTGGCCAGTTTTCCATCTCTATCTCCTTTGTTATCACATTCTTTTTTTTTTATTGGTTATTCAAAACATTACAAAGATTTCAGAATCACATCGGTTACACATCCACATTTTTACATAATACCATAATAGTAACTGTTGTATTCTGCTACCTTTCCTATCCTCTACTATCCCCC